>NC_134575.1:11105849-11330849 GCF_050947875.1 Dermacentor variabilis | reverse complement strand
TTTTTTGAAAGTACGTCTGTATACGAACGTAACCCAAGCGAGCGAACGCTCGTACAAACGCGTAAAAACGCGCACACCTGCATGCAAACACGCACACAAAAACGAAGTGAGAGGAAGCGAAGAACGTGAGTGCCACAACAACAACAACAACGAAAACCGTTTTCCTAGGCAAAAGCAACCCTCCTATCGTTTATTTTTTCTCGCTTCTTTTTTTTTTATCGTCGCCGTCAGAGCCATCTTCGGCGCTGTGTTTATTATTATTATTTCTTTTCGTTTTTTTCGTTCCTCCCCGCTCAAATCCAGAAAGCGAAATCTGAGAATGATACTCGGGGAGTTGTATACTCGACGGCTCTGGTTTCGTTTTTCCTTCACCGCGGACCCCTCGAGAATTGCCCGGAACTATCGAGCGAACGGTCAGTATTCTCGAGCAAGCCGAGCGAGCTGTGGCTCAAGCCCGGCCGAGCTGCCTTCCCGGTTTTTTTGAGAAACGGGATACCCCGCCGGCTCCACCGCCACCAGCGGCGATTCCTTCAAGAACACAGCGGGATATAAAAGAATATATATATATACATGAAAGAAGAAAAGAAAAGAATGCAGGGAGAAACCAAATACGTAATCGTTCCTGAGCCACGTTAGCAGTCTTATGTTTTACTTTTCGAGAAAAAAAAATATTTCTACGTTTTCGCCACCGTGCGCTTCTTTTGTTTTCTGCAGCATCTGAGAACTGGGAGCCGAACGGCTCGCATGACCGACGGCCTCTTCGCCTCGCGATGGCTGTTACACACATGGTTTCGTGGTCCACCATCAACGCGTACGCCAAACCAAACCTCGATCATGGTCCGCGCGGCTAGCACCACGCCATGTTATAGTAACCGGACTTCATTTTAGCTCTTTTTCTTTCAGAAGAAAGAAAGCGTTCTGGTTCGCCCTGCCGCTCCTCAACGTTTCGCAGTGCTTCTTCACTCTGGCTGCGCAGGGGCGACAGTGACAGCCACTTGCCTACAGTGAAGCCACATTCGTTGAAGAAGTAAATAAAAGGGTGTCTCCACAGAGAGATATATCGACACTTCGAAGAGATTTCTCGACAATTCGCAAACGTTCGCACGAACAAAGGCGCAAACGAATAACCAAATAGCCAAACCAAAACAAGCGAGCAAGCAGACAGAAGTTTCGTGAAATACAAGCGTTACATCTTGAGCGTGCACTACAGGAGTTGTAGCGCACGTCGAAGACGGCAATGATAATTTCACAGCGCTTGCAGTGCACCATCATCACAGGTGGCGAAAGCCTGCGACCTGCGTCAGACTTCTTCTTCGCGGCCAACAAGCAGCAAGAGTGCATCTCGACCTGCACCGAAGATTCGTCTCAAGTTTTCTCGCAAACCTTTTCTCCGTACAATAAAACAAATGTAGCCATAACATTCCCGCGCGACTTTTTGCGCCACGACGGCGCTGATCAAGGAGAAAGTGATCCTGGTTCACGTACACGAACCCGAGCCCGGCTAAAGAAGGTTTTGAAAAAGGCCGACGCCGAAGTGCCTGCTTTGTATGTACTCCGAGAGATGTTGCACTCTTCTAAGCGGCGCGGTGAATCTGTGGATGGCGTTCTTCTGCATAGCGTGGGGTTGTGGGTTTGATTCCTAGTCACTACGTCCGCACTTTGATAGGTGTTAAAGGCAAAAGACGTTCGTGTACTTAGATTTAGTTGCACGTTAAAGGACTCCAGGGGACTATTCTGAAAGTATCCACCAAGTGGACATGTCCATGTCGTCTGCTGCTGAAGTGCTGATTGGCGGGGGCGCCTGCCATCCTTCTATCGCTTACCTCAGCCCAGCCAATGAAACTCCAGCGGAAGACGAAATGCTGGGTGGACATTTACAAAATACTGCCTCCCCCCTCCCCCGGGTTATCTATATAATTTGGAGGCGTCTCTCATAGCCAAAGTGTTGTTTCCAGACGTTAAAATAAATAAATAAATAAATAAATAAATAAATAAATAAATAAATAAATCGACGTTCTAACTTCAATTCGATAGAAATGGAACGAACTCAGGCTCGGAGCAGCGACAGTTTCTCTTCTTGCAATAAGACTAGTTTACATAACTTCCCACGAAATAAAATTTCGAAATAAACTTGAGTTGAAGATATAGCACACCGGCTTCTTTTTGTTCTGCGTCCGTGTCGCTAGAACGCTGTAATGTTCCACTAGAAATGACGGAACGCCGCAATCTCTCGGAGGCCATGCGGAACTTTGTCGCGCCCTTATGAAGTTGGACAGGCTCTTAATAAAAATATAATGCTTTCATATCGCTTCCTGACGTGCTTCACGATATACACCGCGAGCGACCCATATTGGCGCCAACGCCGCAGCCGTTACGAAGTTTATTTTCCCCTCCTTTCGATGATGCACGCGTCCATCGGTTTTCATTACTCTGAGGGAGCGCCGTCGCTAAGGGAAGGCTGGGTACGATGTATGGGCACCACCTGAAGGCACGCTGCAGAACGTGACGTCACGTAGAGTCGGAGACGCTATCGTCACATTGCGCGCGATAAAAAAAAAAGAATAATACATTTCAAGGACGTGAATCTTTAATGGTCTGCTGCCAAAACACGTTGGCGAAACCCGTTCGAAGACACGTTGCTGTGTTTTAATGTGTGCTTCGTTAAACTACAAATCTACGGGGCCGCCTAGCGAGCGACTGTCTAAGGAAAAATGCTTCGACACTCAACTCAGGACGGGGCATACCGCGACCTCGCCATACCAGAGAGAGAGAGAGAGAGAGAGAGAGAGAGAGAGAGAGAGAGAGAGAGAATAAACCTTATTCAAGAACCCCGGGCCATCGTGTGCCGCAGCATTCGCCATCTTGACGAGTGCGAAATCCTCCGGAAGTACAAGCATCAAAGAACGAGATAAATTTTCGAGGTGTACGCGATTCACATGAGGAGCAACACGCGCTTTAGCCTGCCTTTGATTTAGTCTGCTTAGCGACGACGAGTTGGACTGTACTTGAACCGATGATTCGTTTGAGCACGTGACCAATGTGCTCTATCTTTGTTTCACCGTGGAATCTCGTTCTGCGTTGTCCGTTTCTGGCAATGTAAGCATCGTATTTTGCTGAATATTTGGAGTTTGTGCACCATATATACACATGTGGTGCGTGTGCATGTGCGTGCGTGCTTCAAATAAATACCTGTTGATAGGCTGCGTTTGCGCTTGTCTATCCTATAGTCCCATTCTTCGCGCTGTTCACAAGGAGTCACATTCATAGAGAGTTCGTAATTCGTAACTAAACGGGTTAAACAGCTATCAAACGCTGGAAAACAAGGGGTCAGAAAAGATGGACAAGGCGGCCGCTCGTATTGCGTCCGTCCTTTTCTTCCACGTTCCTCTAGCGCTGAACACCTGCTGCGATTCCATATACCTACACGGTCGAACGTAAGCCCTAGTAACGGGGTTAATATTCCACTGACAGTTGACTCTTTGCTTCGAGGACAGGACGTCTGCTTTCAAGGCTCGCACGAAACCCGGATAACAGTGAAGTCACGCCGGTCGTGCGCGACAGCCAGCACAGGCTCGCCAGTCGCGTTCCATCGTTGCAATCCGAAATAGCACTGACCCCGGGACACGTTGTTGTTTTGTGGCCCGCTCGTGCGGATGCCGAGACGAGACAAGGCGTTGCGCTGCGGTGGTTTTGGAGCTCGGCCCACTGTGGCAGCCCCACGCGGACAATGGCAAGGCGCCACGTCTTCTGCTGCTCTGCATACGGCACGCGCAAAGGCGCATTTGCACACCGGTGTCACATGATCTGCCCTTGCTGTGGGTTATGCGCCAGCTTTGCTTACCACTTTTTATCTTGTTTTGTAACATCATATAGACACCATGTTTGACTGTAGAGGTAGCTTGACTTGGGTATCTCGCTAGCTAGTATGTTTGCTTATTTACCTTATTTCTTTCATATAATGTTTCAGCGCACGAAACCATGTGTTTCGAATGGGAAGAACCATAAATTTTATGGACACTGCAGCTGCAGTGGGATAAAACGTTTTCGTTTAAGTAGCACAGGTGTTCCTAGGTCCCTTAGTGCTTATTTTATATATATATATATATATATATATATATATATATATATATATATATATATATATATATATATATATATATATATATATATATATATATATATGTATGTATGTAGCGGTACACTAACATATCCCTGCAATTTTCTTATATGCAGGATGGCGTAAATCTGGAGCTGTGGAACTGCTTCAGCAAAGAGGCTTCTTGAGAAGCAAGACAACGGCTTGCGCACCGGACCAATTCTGTTGTCACCGATGGACTTTGCCCATGTGGGCGTATCTATTGATTTAATTTCGTCGTAGCCATCTTTCTTGACACTCAAAGCACCTGATGCCCGTCGAGAAGGCCTCTTGATGCCCTACGGAGAACCTCTCGGGAATCTGAGTAGAATTCCAGCAAGAGATATTGTCATGAGCCTGTCACATCTTTCATATCCACCACCTGATGTAGGCTGTCGCCGTTTCAAGGTTGCCCATGACGGCGACATTGACCAGTGAAGGTTCAGCTTTCTGATTTACTATTTTTTGTATGTGCTGAAGGCTTCACAAAGCTAGTGCTGTTAAGCGTTGCTAACTTAGAGCATCAAGGTCTTGCTGCGGCTTGAGCCACTGCTTAAGTGCCATGCAAGCCTTTCACATTAGCAGGTGCACTGAGGATATACGTTTTTGAATGCAGTATAAGCAGAAGTTTGTTATTTAGACTGTAGTTTGTAGTGCAAACAGCTTTGTTCGCGTGAACTTGTCACAGCTGGGGTAAATGTCCTACCGTCTGTTCCTTCTTTAGGGGACGGCTGTCGGGTGGTTGGCGTAACTGTGTTTGCGATTTTATCGTCCTTTGTGGCCAATTAAATTTTATTTTGTCGCTAATACTTTGTATTTTACAGCCTTCTGTATTGTTCAGTAACCACTTTCGCCTACACCAGCAAACTCTCACGGTCTTCGTGACGTGCTACTTCGGTGAATGCGACTACGCCGCCATCTGCAGAAATACAGACACTGACAGCTGATCACCGTTAATGGCACGTGCTTCACCTTGCTCATCGAAAGCCGTCCAACACGAGGAGTTAACTCGCAGCACGTCCACTGCCGTCGTTAGAGCTAACGCGCCTTTCTGAACTTGTTATGTGTAGTCTACCCTGTCGTGTCGTCTCCTTGTGACGTCTGGTGGGTGTGTGGTCTGCTTGCGTCGTCTTACGGTTTTCGTCGTCTGGTAGTCACATTGTTTGCGTGTGTCGCCTCCCGGTATCGTGGCCTGCTGTCTGCGCGGGCTGCCTTTATCGTCTGTTAATCATGGGTTCCTCAAAGAAGTCGAGGACCAGCACCAAGAGCAGCAAGAGCAAGACCGGCAGCCGCCGGTCAAAACGCGAGCGCCGATTTCAGGAGGCCGCGGCCGGTCCGGAAGAGGACCCCAAGGCGGTGCTGCAGAGCGAGCGGCGCGCCCTCCTGTGGGCCACTCTGGCCGCCATGCTGGGCTTCTTCCTGTGGATCATCTGCATCGGCACCGAACAATGGATCACCGTAGTGGCGCCCGAGTCAGGCCCCGTGTACGTGAACCGCACCAAGAGTTTCTTCCTGTACGCGAACATGGGCCTCTTCCGGATGTGCCGGACCACTGCGCCAGCCATGCCCAATGGGAAACCCGGAGCCGAACAGAGTGAGCGAATCAATGATACCAAATTGACGGTTTCCGTGTTAAATTTTGTCGGATTTTGGTGGCGGTTAGCTTGAGCTACTACAGTGAACCCTACGCCCCACTTAATTCTACCCTTCCTGCATACTCCACGTTTACCGATATTTTTTTTTTGTTAATGAAGACGTTTGTAGAATACATTCCTGCCTGCCAGGTAGGCGCTGCCTTGGGGAGGAGACAACTTGTCTCGGCATGGCGACCTCCACCATTCCATGTGAACGAAGACTACCGCGCATTGATTGATTGATTGTTTATTGGTTTATCTCAATACATGTGATCTAATTAACCTAACCTGACATAACACAACTTGTTCTAACCTAACTTACCCTAGGCCAACCGGACGCACCCCAACCTAACCTAGCCTAACGAAACCCGACTTAAGCTAAACAAACTGAACCCAACCCAAAGCCACCTTAGCTACCCTAGCATAACCGCTGTGGACAAGTGTGCTTAGGGTTGAACATGTGTTTTAGCTCCCGCTAAGCTGAAAATTAGTCCGGGTTTATTTCTCTGGAGGAATTCATTTTAAGCCCCCTCCTCTCCTTTAAATCATGCAGGCTTCTGTTCCTTCTTCAGCGTGTTCCCGTCGGAGGAAGCTATCCGACAAGACATGGAGATTGACCGCACAATTCTTGGTAGGTGATTTTATCTAGTTTTTAAACGGTGATGCCACATTACGTGTAAACACACAAACATAGGCTCTTTTGTGGCTAATGATGATAATGTTGCTCAGTAAAAGGAATGAACATAAAGAAAGCATAAGCACTTTTAGAACAGTTATTTATTCGACAACTACTCAAGAAGCGTCAGTAATAAAATCACTTAACGGTGTGTACTAAATAGACCTTGCGTTCGAGGAAACGTGAAGTGGATTTTGTTTTCATTTAAGTGTAAGAAGCAATTTTACACTAGAGATGCAAGTCAGGCGTTTGCCTTTACAATGACACACTGTGAGAATGTATTTATGTGCGCAGGGAAACTATGCGTGCTTTTTTAATGCTAAATCAGGCGCTTCTTTTTTAACCTTAAGGGGGTTCTAAATGACCGCCTGTGGCAGATAATATATTTATAGTCCTTGAGCTTCATTACTGGAAGATGAGTACATTACACGTACGAGAAATTGAAGTGCGCTATCGCAATAAAAAAGGGGTGTAAATACGCAAACGTGTCCCGACAACGAAAGCTGGTCTGCGGCGTCCCTTGTGACTGAAAAATGACTGTCCTGCTTCTGCGCTCGTGTGGGCCCCACCATCGCAGAGTACACCCGCTCGGAGGTGGCCTTCTGCACTCTGAGCCTCGTCATACTCCTCATGGGCATCGGGTTCTCTGTGTACACCTTCAAGGAGCACCGGTACATGTTCAAGAGGCTCGCAGGAGGGGTGCACTTCATCAGCGGTGAGACGGCGCCACCGACCTCTCCGCTCTATATTATTTTCTCTGTTCCCTTTTCGGCACTGTCTCGCCGTGCTACGCCACTAACACATGCTTGAGCACTCAACTGCTGGATCGCTCACTTTATCACTCATTAGCTCGCTCAACCCACTCAACCGACCCACTCAATCACGACCCTCTCATACCTCAACCGAGCAATGGCAGTAACATCATTTTTGAGCCTACTGGTTATCTTGTCTTATGTACAATTGACTCGCTCGTTCCTTCTTTTCATTCTCGCGTTTCTACTCATCTAAAGTAAATTAAATTATATTCTGAGTTTTACGTGCAAAAACCGTGATCTGATTATGAGGCATGCCATATTGGGGTACTTAGGGTTAATTTCGACCAGCTAGGGTTCTTTAACGTGCACCCAGGTCTAAATAAACAAGCGTGTTTGAATTTCGTCCGATCGAAATGCGGCCGCCGCGACCTGATCGAACCCACGACCTCGAGCTTAGCATCGCAGTGCCATAGCCACTGAGCTACCGCGGATGGTTCTTAGCTAACCTCCGCTTTTGCATATTTACGCAGATGCTTAATAATAGTTCATGGCTTCCCACATCAGAACAATAAATGTGGAGGAGAGGGTATATATTTTAACAAGGAGCAATCTAAAATTTGTACAGCAGAAAGAAGGAGAAGGAAGAAGCCTTGGAAAGTAAAAAAGTACAATCAGAAAAAGAAACATGTCAAATTTTATGGACGAAACCATTGCTGAAGGTGCATAAACAGGGATATCTTTAGCCAGAAAAACACGTCTAGCGCAAGAGAAGAAAGTATCAAGCTGTTTCCTAAAATTTGAAGCCTCTCGAATGCTTGATACATTTGCAGGAAGATTATTCCATAATACTACGGAACGCATCAATTCTGCCTTATCAGTAATCACAGTCAGATATTCGATCGTCCGTTCGCAAACTTGCTCATCGTAGCCACGAAACCATCTCAACCCCCTGTCGACTTACCAACCCCTTCTGCAGTTATTCTTCTGTGGTTGCTTGCCAACGCTTGCCATAAATAGTTAGCTCAGCCTCAACACAGATCGAAGTTGAAAACGTCATAAACAAAATGTCTACAAAGTCTTACTGCTAGAGCAATAGACGTGTGCGCTTCGAAGAACGTTGTCTTAAGTAGCACCTATTCGCTATGCGAGTGACACAGCGCAAGACTCTCTCAATTTCTTTGTTTATTTAGACATACAAAGGCTGGGATGAAGGGGCTAAAAGCAGATTCAATTGCCTGACGAGGGCCCCACGACCCGTACATTGAATACAACTACACATAAAAAATACACTCATAAGGACATTAAAAATAATGATCATAGGGCCATAGCAAATGGAAACTCAATATACAACTTACATACAACTTGGTTATACTAGTGAATGTGAAACAGAGAACAATATTTCTGATAAAGAACAGCACTGACAATTCGTAAAATCCTGCACGCAATGAACAAGAATAAGAGCCGCTAAAATGACCGCACCAATATACCAGCAGCCAAAACAGTGTTCCTCTAAATAATTAATGAGATCTGAAACATGGCACTCCCGAGAAAAAATAACACACTAATGGAACACAGGAACATAGACGAGAGGAACGCAGACAAGACAGGAAGGCCGCTGTCACGTATTCTTTTGTGCTTTTCCCGAGAAGCGCTCGATATGCCTACGATAAATAAGTACCAACTAGCCTAGCTTTCTGCGAAAATCGAGAGAAAATCCTTAACTATTTCTTTGAGATCACAGTAGTACGGCCCCAAGATCCCTTGTATGAAAATTCTGCCCTCTCAGAAAAATGTACGCCATTTGGAGCTTACGTTGTCCCTAAAGAATAATCGTCCTCTATGTTAGTTCCCAGTACTCTCAAGTCAGGAACGGCATACGCGTAGGAGTGTGACAGATTTCCTGACGGGGAAGTTGCGAGAGCAGGGTGTTGAATAAATGTTAAAGCAGGCAAATACACGTAGATAAATGACGACGCTGTTCGGGGGCAAGATAAGCCCCAAACTGTGTAAAATGTTTTTAAGACTTGAACGCTATCACAGAAGACAATGCCTGTGCTTCGAGGCTGCGACGCACGGATCCCTGCCTATTTCGCTGTCGCAGCGAAAGAGAAAGCGACAGCGAGAATTGGCACTCGCCCAGTACACGTGGTTGGCCTCGAATGATGCCAGGCCGCGTTTGCTCGGAACCACTCGGCAGCGGTGTAGTCCCGAGGCATTGACAAATACTCCACGCAGAGAGTCCAGGGCACTTTGGCCGGTGATTTCGCTGCCCCGGTGTCCATCTGTGGCGAGGAAGCCGGGGGGACGAATTCTGTAGTTCCTTTTTTTTTCTCGTCTGTGAACAACGTCCTGTCCACATGGGGAAGAGAAATACATGTACATGTAGGTACGTCGACATTAAACTGACCATACTGCTTGAGAAAGAGAGAGAGAGAGAGAGAAATAGATGAGAGGCTAGGCAGGGAGGTTAACCAGACACACTTCCGGTTTGCTACCCTGCGCTGGGGAAAGGGTACACGGATGAAAAGAGAGAGACAGGAGATTGAGAGGGCACGGTTTCGCGCACATTCGGAGGTTCGCAATGAGTCTATACTGCTTGAAGGGCTCGACATTTCAACTGAAGTGAGAGAAGCGAAAAAAGTATGACTGGCACGCGCACACGCACAGCCCTGGTGGCTTATTTAGCGGCTGTCGCGTTGCGCTGCTAAGCACGAGGTCGCGGGATCAAATCCCGGTGGTGGCGGCGGCCGCATTTTGATGGGGGCGAAAGGCAACAACGCCCGTGTCCCGTACAATGGACGCGCGTTACAGACGGCGTCTTGGACAAAATTAATCCGGAGTACCCCACTACGACTTGCCTCATAATCAGATCGTGGTTTTTGCCCGTAAAACCAAATAATTTATTTACCTTAATTTAAACCGTACAATCGGCGTTAAATGTTTTCGGAACATGTGTTCCGTGGAAATTATGAATTTGCGTGGTGCATGATGATTTTTAATTGAATAAATCAGTGGGCCGGTAACACAAACTATTGCAAAATGTAACTCTCAATTCGACGTTGTGTGGCCGGGCTTCGCGGGCGTTCAACTTTTTCCCCCCATAATCCTGTGTCCCGTAAACTGTTGACACCGACTGTACGCGCGCAGGTACATCAACAAACCCACGCACGTACACACACACACCACAGATGGTTTGTAGACATTGGCAGGGGTTAAACTGTGCCATTTTTCTTATTTTCCAAGTACTGCTTGGTCTGCACTAAGAAGCGTGACTCGTGTCTGACGATCTCTACTCAGGGTTTCAAATTCTGTCCAGAGGCAACTTGTGAATAAAAAGTTGAAGTTTTGTACGCCAGATTGCCGGGTGGTCGCCGTCGGTTGGATATATCGCGTTGCGCAGTTCTTCTGGCAGGTGTAAGCTGAGCGCTGCCGCTCGTTTTTCTCGAACTCAGAGCGCTGGCAGAAGCGTTTCTCGTGCCGCGGGTTTAGTTTAGCGGTGGGAGTGCTTATGACGATAGCGTTGCAAGTGATCATGCACACAGCGGCAGCGATGTTGCAATCGCTAACGCTTTTCACCCATCGCAGCCGGCGTGATGATGGTGGTGATGGAAGTGGAGAACAACTCGGCCACCTACGAGGAGCGCTACCTGACCTCGCGGCTGCCCAAGGGTTGCCGCTGGAACTTTGGCTTCTCCTACTACTTCGCCTGGATCACCTTCGGCTTGTACATCGTCATCGGCCTCACCTTTATCGTCTGCTCGCGCAAGCGCAAGGGGATCCCCGATTTGCACGACGCGCCGCAGATCATTGGCCGGTGACCGTCGAGCCAAGTCGTCTGCTCCGAGTTCGCGCATGGCTTGCCGGAAACCTCCGTACGCGGCCGGGTCCCATGCCGTGCTGTTGCTGTCGGCACGCGAAAGAGAGAGCTCATCAAGGACCTCGCCTGCAGTGCAGATGAACGTCGTGCTTGCATAACGCGCCTATTCGGAGTAACGAGGCATCAGTGATCCCAGAACGTGTAAATGCTGCGGTCTAAAAAAAAAAGAAGAAAGCGCTGACTGTTCAGTCCGCAAGCTTTCGTCTTTCTTGTGGACTTTTTCCACTCGATTTCATCTGGTGCACGCTAACACGGCGCAGAAAGAAATATTTCCCTAATGTTTGTATACAGTGCCAGAAGTATGAAATGGTATTCGCCAGCGCGTGCCCAAGCTCGAGCTGCAGATTGTTTAAATAGCCAAAAACTGTTCGGAAACGCGAAAGCGCGCCCTGTCAAGTTGTGACATAGCAGTTTTGCAACCGGCTTTTCCGAACAGGCTGCTCAAAGACGTGCTAGTACGTTAGTTACGGACACCGCTGTGCTACGACGCAGCAGGCCGTGCCGATCTCCTGGAGTGGTGCTGTGGACATGGTATTGGCAATTAGCGTCATATTGTCTAATCCACCGTCTTGACTGTTCTGAATGGGTCGTGAGGCTGCTGCCGCTCCTAAACGCCGCCATTGCAGAATAGACGATATGACGTAATTTGACTGTGTCCAGGATTGAAACCTCCGGATGGCGAACAGCCCGCCGAAGTCCACATCTCCCGCTGCGGCAAGTGCTAGTGAGCTCATTTTTCATATAATCATGATTGTACTCCGCAAGAAATGAAACTTTAAATAATCGCATTTTTGCCACGCAGTAATTTTCGTCGGTAATTCCGACTGAACTCGCTTTTACCACCATTTTGCGCAATTCCTGTTTCTGCTACTGCAGTGCGCACTGGCGTTCTTGAGTAAATGACGGCAACAGGTGACCAATAGATGGGGTCTCTTTATGTCTCTTTTTTTACAGAAAGCGAATGGAACTTTGATGCAGCCTACTGCGTAACTCCAAAGAAAGGCGCCAATTTTGCTGTGACAGATTTTTATCACCCACGAGCTCGTTGTCAGCTCTGGAAGGCAGTGCTTGTCGGCAGTCATGGCTTCTCCCTATGCCAGCCGAAAGCTAACAGTGCCACTGCTGCGGTCAGTGCAGCGATATAGCCATGCCTTTCCGACGCGTTCATGTGGATCATATTGAAGTGGTCTTGGTATGCGAACCATGGCGGCTGTGTTGCTCGCGGCTGTGTCGTGAGCGTTTTCTAAATGCCAGAGCACCCAATAAACGAAGTGTTCGCGGAAGATAAAACAGGTGGTTAAGTAAAGAAATAGTGCTGCGATAGCGGAAGGTAGGTGCTGGCTTTAACGCAAAGCTGGAGATGTGAGCCTCATCGCACGCCTGTGCAGGCTGTTCGAGTGGAGCGGTAAAGCAAAAGACAAGACACGTACACACAGACGGAGAAAACGCACCGAACTGGGAGGAACAAAAACGCACACGCATGCACAAACACCCACACTCAAAGAGGCACGCACGCGAATGTGCGCACATGCGCACAAACACGCACACACACACGCACACATCACACCAGTACTCACACTCACGTACACAGACGCTCATACATGCCGCGCACACACCCAACACACACACACACACCAAACACACACGCACCCCCAACACACACACACCCCCAACACACACGCACACCCCCAACACACACACACACCCCCAACACATCCCCAACACACACACACACACACACACACACACACACACACTGGATCGTTTGCGAAATCTCATTGAATCTTTTGCTACACAGGAGACCGGAAGCATTTTTGTTGAGTGGAGATCGATGGCGTAGATCCAGTACACACCAACAATGTTACACAGCTCGAAGTGCCACTCCACGAATTTAACGTAGCGCAGGCGGAAAAGACGGAAAATATGGTGTCCTCTACGGTCTGCCCATACTCAGCGGTGATTGTGTATGCTGCCTTTTTAGTGATCATAATGTTTTGCTGGTCACCTTGGAGGAAGCACAGAAGGTACCAACAGCCAGTTGTCATAAAACGCCTAATATAAGCACACATCCAGTGCCACATTTCAACTGGACTTTTCCGTCAGCGCTAAAGACAATTCTAAACAGCTGTCCACAGCCTGGCTTGCACGTCTATCTTGCCGTGCATCAGCCACGGGATGCACACTTTGACCTTGTTGAAACAATTACCATTGTTAGAAGGTCTCGTCAGAGGGCTTGATGCAGTCTTTTTTCTTTGAATAAAGTGACTTGTTACTTGTGAAGAAAGACCCCTGATCATTAATTACGCAATGGTGAATAGGTACACTCGATTATTCTTTTACGCAACCTGTCGCCAAACCACTAATTCATTGCGTACGACGTCGGTGAAAGGACACGCAATGCCTGGCAAGCTGATTAGCAAAGCAGCTTACGCCCTGAAGTCATATGACCTCGTACTCGAAGAAGAAAACTCACCTGCACCGGTACTGGAGCCCAATAGGTCCCGGGCTTGGGCCCTGGACCATGACAATGTGAGTACAACTGTTCGCGCCTCGGTCCTCTTGGCAAACTGCCATCCTTGTTCAAATACAGGGTAGCTGTACTTTTGCTAAAGGCTCTTCTAGATAAAGCACGTTACTTGCATTCCAGGTATCTATCATGGGAATCGCGTACTCATGGATAAGTACGCTACGCAGTCACACAGGCGAATTTAGCGACAATTTGAATAACTGAACGTTGTTTGTGTGCTGCTACACCGAAAGCAAAGTATTATGTGGAATACATCATATATTTGTAATTTTAGACATCTTAAAAATAACAACGTGACAGATTATCATGACCGAAGACAAGACAGAATTGCAAAATACACCTGAGCGACGCACTGCTCGTTTGGCAGTGAAGTGGTGAGTGGTGAAATGTTGGCGGTTTCCATTGGCTGTTTTCATTTCAAATAGCACAGAAAGGTTCATAACATTTTCAATTAAAGGAAAAGAGCAGTTAAGAGATTTACTGCTGACCATTCATTGACAATCATATCATTTTTAATCACTTATAGCTAAGCTACTTACTTTGACACAGCAAATTGAGTGTTGACGAAGCGACTCGCCTAGTCAGCTCCTTCTTCAGTTAGAGTAACTATTCCGTGTGGCAGCCTGCGAATAACACTAACGATGAACTTCTCTCACTAAAAGTTACACTAAGCTTGCCTTTCTGACACGAGTTATAAGACGTGACACGAAACGGAGTGCTCCCATGTAAAAATGGGCACCAAAGCAATCATTTTATATGGCCCTTAGCACAACGTGGGTGTGGCGCTTCAAGCTCCGCTTAGACCTGCCATTGCGCAGACGTTGAGGGCTTTAGCTCGAAATCAACTTCTCATTTTCCTATCCAAACGCAGGTGGAGCGTGGGAGTGCTGCAGAAAGACAACAGCTCAACTGATCTGAATGCAACTTGTTGCACTAAAAAAAAAAAAGTTTAATTATGCGATATTTTGGAAGCAGAAGTTTGATTTAAGGAGTAAACTTTTTGCATAGACTGCCAAAAAATGAGTCAATCATAAAACTGGAAGCAATTGCGAAGCTCATAAATTAAATAATGGGAGCAGAAAACTTTAGAACTCTATAACTCTTCATCATCAACTTGGACCTCAATTCTTGAGCACGTACATGCTAGAACGTCTAACACGGACCAATGTGTTTTGGTATTTTTCAGCTTGCGGGAAAGTGTTACATTGTTTGGCTTCACCAAGTCACGCTTGCAAATTATTGTTTTAATTAAGCCCTCTATATATGATGTACTAAAATTGTCCACTTTAGATCTAGAAAGAGGTGCAGTTTACAGAATTGTATTGTTTCTTTCTTTTTATGGAATTGTAAACTTGATGCTTTAGCTCCTGAAATTTCTTGATTTCAGGCTTTCATTAAAAATTAATAGCCGGAATAATTAAACTACTCGAAAATATTGAGATACATCTTTCTTGCAAATGCAGCAATAATGTTTTTCTAATGCGGCAGACAATTAAATTCAGTGCTGTGGATATTGGGCAAAAGAATTTCTTCGTTCTTGTTCATTTACATACGCGTAGAAACCTTGGGGGCAAAGCTTCCTCATAAGTGGACAAACTAAATTAGTTTAGACTGGTTAAGTGTTCTTTAAGAACTTCACCTTCATTCATTTTGATGAAGAAGGTTAATAGTATAAAAAATTGAAGGTCAAACTTCGTTTCTCTTTTTTTTTTTTTTTGAATTTCACAATCACAGCGCTGGCACGTCAGTGTGACGCCGTGGATTTCAAGGTATGGATTTCATGGATTTCAGAGAGAAATGAGACAACCAGAGGCAGAGGTTTTTGTACTTCTTTTCTTTTGTTTTCTTTATAAATAAAACAATACATCAGTCAGTCAGTGAAAGAAGGGTGTTGATCCGAGTCCCCATGAACAACAAACATGCTTAAACCTTGCTCTGTAATAAACGTCCGAGTCGCATCACTGATTTGGCACAACTTCACCAGACTGCATCGACACACAGGCTGTCCAGACAGGAACGCGTACGACACTGGTGTTGCACTCGCAAGGGCCTAAAAAAAGCTTTTGGGATGGTCTTTCCTTATTTTATATTTTTAAAGGGCCTGAAAAGAATAAGCGGCGAGACGCAAGAAACTGAACTTTGTAATACCAGTGACGGTCTTCTATGTGCTGCGTCCGTTTAGTGTATAAGCCAAAAAGTCAAACTCACAATGTCAGTATTCTCCAAAGAAAGAAAGAATGAAAGAAAGGAAGAAAGAAAGAGAGAGAGAGAGAAAGAAAGAAAGAAAGGCTGCGGTTATTCTCGGTGTTAATTAAAGGGAGCTCTTGAGTGTTGTGTATTCTGCAACGACTAGAAGAGAAAGAACACATGCAAATAAGATAGACTATTAGAGTTCCGGTAAAGTAGTTTGTCTCTCTTTATTTCCTACTTTTTTATATATTTTACTTCATTTATGTTTCTTCCCTGTCTTCTGCGACGGTCTCTCGTGACGCTGATCGCAGAAGTTAGGCCTGATACGTCTGTCAACTTGGACGCCGTCTGCTAGTTTCGAGGATCGTGGTTCTGAAACTCGTGTTCGCAGCTCAGACGCATGCGTAAAAAGCAGACGATGAGAACACGCACACATTCTCACGTGAACAGCAGGCATACACCACACACACACTCAGGCGCTCACAAATAGTCCTTCTGTTCTTTAGACAAGTGTTCTCGTGCGCCTTTTTTTTTAATTGCTTATTCGTACTCTCTGATCAGCCACCGGCAAACGGTCCGCTTCATAATGAGCATGCGCAATAATTTGCACTTATTTTCGCAGTAAAGTGCAGGCTAGAAGTGAGGATTGTAAAAAGGCAGGCTCGCATTTACTTGTATTAAGTATACTTGTCAGATTACTGGTGCGATTTTCTCGCATCCAGCACATTAACAACGCAAGAGTAGCAACGTGCTATCAGACAGAGAACCCTTGCAACTACTTTCTCGGGGAAAGTGTAACTTGACAAGTGCTGCAGGTACCGCAAGTGAAAGTCTTCAAGAAAGAAAAAGAAAAGAAGGTGTTATCGTTATTACATTTAGTCTGTTTTATTTATCAATATGTCCTCCACAGAATTCATGCGGTTAATTTTTCGCCATCTTTCTCGTCGAACCGAGTTGTGGTCGCACAGAAAACTATTTCGGACAGATCGAGAGAGCGATTCAGCAATCACCAGTGTCGTCATCTGGTCCCATTGTCTGCATCCGCGATGCGCAGCGAACATACATATATATATTTTAACACGAGGCATGGCGCCACCATACCATTAAAAACATGGCCGCCAGAAATTGCATTGCTCTTGTTTGACTATGCCGTACAAGTAGTGGGTACTCAGCGAATGCCGAGATTGTTTGATCAGTGTGCATGGCAGTCAAGCGCGTAAAGAGAACTATAACGCCTTCAACCATCGCCAACAAGGTCAAAAGGGGGATTTAACCATACTGAACTTCAAAATAACGGCGCTCTGTAATGGAAGCTACGAGGCGGGCATCGATCCTGGAAACTGAGCAGACGTAAAGCAGACGTAAAGCACGATCGCGGCCCTGACTTCAGCGTAGCTTCCACTGCAGTACTACACCACGTATATCCAAAGAGATCATAGTAGCACCCGCACTCATTCTTTCTCTAAGAGCGTAAATGCGCATGCGTACAAAAAAGACGTCGTCAGCCCAGTTTGCACTCGCACCTTAAAGCGACACAAAAGAGCAACATTAATAAGTTCAAATTTGGTAAAGTAATAATTGAAAACTATTTTCAATTGTTTGGTGGAAAAAGGTCGATCACAAATTTAAAGAAAATGCAAGCAGAAGTTCCCTTTCTTTTTCTTTCAAGTATCGCCGAAGGAGCCTTAGCGCCGTTACACGAGTTTGAAGTCACAGGTTTCAAAGTATTTTCTCGCATGTGGGCCAATTTCAACAGAATGACAGACTAAAGCATCTCGAACAGGTGAGGTTGAGCCTTGGATTCTTTTGGAATACAATGTGGTCGTTCTTTAGTGGTAAGCAATTAATCAATACAGGTGTCTACGCTGTCAAAGAAGTGCATTACGACGCAGCGAGCTGATGAGAAAACTTCAGGGTGATTCACGAGCAGTATTTTGCTTTAACGTCTTTTATGGCTCGCCAGGCCTCCTCTCACATTAATGCAGAAGTCGTCATACAGCCTACATTAGCAAGTTACTTTTTTTCCTCTTTAGTGAACTTCTTCGCAATGCAACCATGATAAATTTACGTTTAGCGCCCAGTATGCATTTATGCAATACGAGTCCACCGCCATCGAGTACCGAGTTGGTACTCCCTCTCTTCGCTCCCACGTTATCTTTTTTTGGTTTTCTACAACGCAGGAAGGGCGGGGTCCTTGTTCACACGGTACAAGATGTGCGCTGCTGCTAACAAAGGTACATGTTGCGATGCAAGAGGTCAGACCTGTTGGCGTCACAAATGCGCGTGTTGCAGTGACAAAACAATAACTCGCACCCGATAACAGACACGCCGGTGTACAGGCAGCCTCTTGTGTAATGTGTGCAGGAAGGTTAGTGGCGGTCACCTGACCCATTAAAATCGCGGGCGGGCTGACATCACAGCGATGAGGCGAGGCAACCAGGCGTCTCTTCGCAAACATTCGTAGCGACGTCAGTTTCAATGTGCCGATAACATAGAACATGTGTCGTCGAAGAGCGCACAGGCAACCTAAAAGGAGCTGCGCTGAACGGAGGAATGTAATGGTTCTCGCTATGTGTGGTTACTTTAACTTTTCTGTCAACATAAACAAACTGGCGCTACCTACACCAATGGATTTGCTAAACGTACTGAAATAGCAAGTGTTCCCACAAATGCACTGCTTCGTATTTCGTTGCACACCAGGCATCTTCGGAAGGTACGAAATTTCCTTATCGCGAGTCCGTGCTACAGCGCATTACTGCTGCGTACGATCACATCTGTCTGTTGGCCGCCGTTACTGTATGCCTGCATGCTAGAACAAAGCAGGCGGCCAATACTATGGGCCTAAATTTAGAATGCGGCGAAGTTCTAGACGCGAGATCAGGCTGTAAGGTAAAGCGAACCTGCGCTCAGCGCACGGATTGTATGCAGCGTGCACTGTGTGCCACATTTGATTTTTGTTTTTTTGTTTCAGGGAGACAAGCTGAACAAAATACGACCAGTTGGTCACATTGACAAACCTCAATATTCGACGGTCAAGCTTCTTCCAGCAGCGCAGCTTAAAAATCACGGACGCATATACTGATAAAAATCTATTCAATTCAAGGTGTCTCATAACAATGTCGAGGAATCGGCAAACGATAACAAGCCTAATCTAACAATAGTTCACGCTCTCGATGTCAAATTACTTATATGTATGAAAAGTTACCAGCAACGTTCGGAGATTTCGTGTACCACTTGAGCGCTCGAATTACAGCTTCCTTACGCAGATTTATTCTCCAAAATAAATCAGGTGCATCGAGTGTTCCGTACATCTTGAGTCGGTTATTTTACTCTATCAAATTGAACCCGAGTACGCAACGATTCGAATTGTTCTTTCTTGATGGTTTAGTCTTTGCTCGCATACACCTTATGTAAGCGATTTCAAGTGTATTTGAATGCATTATCTATTATTTTATCTGCGCGTAGATCTCAGTATTGTCACAGTATCTTTTGTGGAACACAACTGGTTGATTTTACATATCAGCGAAGCTCAAGTACACCATATAAAACTTTCGGAGCCACTTTAAGTAGGTGCAACTTGCAACTCGTAACCCCTCCTGCAACATTACTGTGGTATCGCCCTTTGGCAAATAAATTTGCACCACCTATGCAACTCGCAATTTTGTTATCAGTCTCCTTTTACTGGCCGACAAACGCATACATGTGCTCAAAGCCAGGTTTACTTTGCATTCGCTATTTGCACACATGGAACACGCCTCTTAACGGTAATCCTATCGCGGCACCGTTTCTGCGTACAAATCGCAGCGCCACGTACGCTACAGCATCCAACGATCATTTGCGCGATCCAAAAGAAAAGTTATTAAAACGCGGTGCAGAGCTTTCCTGAGCAGCCTTGCTTGTGGATGCTTTTAGGATATTGTGGTTCGGCTGCGATTGCTAGAACAACACGGAAATTTACGCGGTTGAACGCTACAGTCGAATCCGCTGGACCTACAATTCACGTGTTTAATGAAATGAACAGGTACAGCTGACAATGAACGGTTTAAGGTCCTATTATGGCTACAGGGGTTGATTCGGACTTTCTGTTTGCGTCATTAAATCAGCAGGCTCATAGATGGTACAGGCTGATCGCAAGACAATGTACACAAAGACTGCAGGCAAACAAATCGATACCTGCTTTTTTGCGTCTGCTACGATAGCATGCAAAAGAAAAAGACATGACTACCAAACTTTACCGCTGCACCATTCCTAAAAGCCCGCGTTCTCGTAGGCGGTGCCTCACACGAAAGCTTAACGTATTCGTTTCAGCGCTGATGGTTAAGACTACTTACCACCTTAAGACGCTTTGGTACCATGTCAGGAAGTTGCCTCTGTTCACGTCGAACGCGCTCGGCATCTCAAGGTAAACACGAAATTTCTGAACTCGTGGTGGCAACTACCTCATTGCGAATTGCTTTCAGGGCAAACGTTCTAAGCTCGCGCTAGCACGTACTAAACTGCACAGCAGTCGCCGGGCACTGACGTTGGTACTTGTCTGGCTTCAACACCACTGAAGGGCAGATGTGCGCATTAGCTCGCTCGCAGGCTTGCGGAGTATGCGTTCGGGTGCCACATTTTCTAACGATCTACTTCATTTTACATTTTTATCGGCCTTCGTTATTGTCTCGGACGCCGCCGCGCATGGCTTACTCGCAGGAAAGACGATAAGAAATCAGTAATGAGAAAATAAAGGAATCTTGCCAAAATACAGCGCACTTATGCTCTTTTTCAACGCGGAAGTTGCGTCAGAATCTGACACTATGTGCCGCTTTAGCGGTTCCCTCTGCGAACGCCGCGATAGTGGCGGCCGTGACATCATGTCATGCCATGAGCGGTCGCTTTTGGTGCCCACAATTCGGGAACCGCAGTGCTTTCGAGACGGTACATTCGACTGGTCGCATTCGAGCGCTCTAGAGCTGCTCCGTCGGAGTGGTTTGCACTCGGCTGTTCGAAATGCAGGGCTCGGAACATATTCGCCCGGTTCGTTCAGAGTACCGTGCTCCAGCTAAGAGCGCTCGGGTATACGCTCTCACCTTCGAGCTGGGAGCGCCGATAGCGCGACCGAGATCCGACAGAATCTAGACCACGTAGCTACTCAGATTGCTAGGAGAGAAGCAGAACGTTCGGCTGTGGCCAGCTTTCTCCGGTTCCATCCTTGAGGACGTTCCGCATCGCTGCAAATCGCTTTGGAGCACGGTAGCAACCAGTCGAATGCAGTCGTGCGCAATACGACAGGGAACATCGATTTATCTTCTAGTCAACATTTACTCATGATCTGTGGATTTCAACGTTAGATGGTAATCCGGAACAATATAACTGAGTGTTTTTTCTCGTCAGAAAATTAGCTTCATGGAAGACTTTTGCGAGGGACGTGTCTGTCTAGTCACTACAGTTTTTTTAAAGTAAACGGCGTGTTCCCTTTAAGTTGCTCGAAGTTTATCATTAGTCTGATGGAGGCGTCGCCAGGGGCCTGTGATGCGGAAAAGACCAATTAAAACGCGGCTTCGTCCGCCGGCAGACGAGTCGCCATTTAAGCAGCCACCGAGGTGAACCTCGTTCGGGGGCCCTATTGTCGAATTGCCTTACAAGCTCCGCTTGGCTCAGCATGCCTACGCGGCGGAAACATTACGGTGCTCAGAATTAGCACCCCCGGTTTCAGACTAGCGTCGCTTAGCAGAAGAACAGCCAAATATACACGCCGGCAACTTACAGTGTGACGAAGTGAAACCACGCTTCAAATAGCTTCTGTATAATCGTGCGGTGCCGAGCGGACGATTGTAGCGGTAACGGCGACGTGACAATCGTCCGATTCAATGACGAATGGAGCAGAGAATGTGATAGAATTTAGTTGCATCATTAATTAAATAAACAAACAAAAAAATACGGCACCACAGGAGGCATACACACGATAAATGTAGCGGCCAACCTTAGAAGGCAGTACGGAGCTTGAAACTGACCGTATACGTTTGCGGAATCATCGCCGGTGGCGCCATCGTTTTCATGATGAGTGCAATCAAATTGCGCACAACTGCTACTCCAAATGACCAACTTTGTTTTAATTAGCCGCTAGTGTAAAGCCGTTGTCAGGAACGTAAGCTTCATGAACGCCAGTTGAAGGGCCCGAGGGAAATCTCGTCAGGGAAGCTTTGAAGAACATATCTGAGGAGGAACAGATCCACAAGGTATGGCCGCTATCGGAGTAACCACCACAGTGTCTACACTGCCACACTCCGTGCCATGCCCTCACTCTAATTTTTGAGGGAACCCTGGTATCCCACCTCAGGGCCGTCTTGGAGCCATAAGGCACCGGACTAGGTGCTAAACGGAGATATTTATTCCCCCTGTATCACGAAAGCATAGCGACTTTCTTTTTTGCTTTCTTTCGACGTGAACACTCCCGCAGCCAATAACACACATCTAATTTTTTCTGGTCGATCAGAGTGCCACCATCAAGGTTGATCAAGATCTCGCCATCAGAGATGATGTTGCTGTCTATGCCTCCGGTTAATGACGATATTGTGCAAACGGCAACGCATGAACTATCGGGTCAAAACTGTACGTTTGAGTCGGAAATAAAGTAAAATATTAGGAGGCAACCTAGACAAATAAGCATAAACGCCCGTAATAACGCATTGACCGAGCAATAAAAATTCTTCATTAGTACACGTATAGCTTAGACCTAGTCTTCCGTCCATTGTCGTATGTCATGCTTTGCCATCTAGTCGACATGACGCAAACAGCTCCTTTATTGCGCGGCATTGGCTGTAATCACTCTTTCTGATTAGAAGCAAGGCGAGCGCGCCAGACGCTGCCATCGTATCTGGGTGTCAAAAGCAGAATAAGTTGCGCATCTGTGTCGAAAAAAAAAATTAAATGTACGCGTACCACCTACGCGCATAAAATTTTCGGTAAAGCCCTACCATGCACAAGGGAACGCCCTACCTCAAGAAGGCACGCGTAGTTTCTCTTTTTTTTTCTGGCACGTCCAAACATGGTTGGTAAAAATAAACAGGATATGACTAGACCATACTTAATACTGGAAAGTAATATTCAAAAGAAATTGTAAGACGCTAAACTTAATAGCAGTTTTACGACTGCATAGGCCTTGGCACAATTAAAAAAGAAATATGGCAGAAGGCTTGGCGTATAGCTCTTGATAGGCAATTGACCTAGGAATAACAGAGCCGTCGACGCAGTTTACGGTGAGTTACCTCTGCGCCACAAAACGCCAACCTTTCTTTTACCACACATTTTGCTCCAGCCTGCTTGAGCAACAGAAATTCCTTTTCCTTTGGCAATTTCGCACTTAAATTATGACGTCGCGACCAAGTTCCATTCCCTAACTAACTAGCAGATAACTTCTTTTTTGCTCGTGGCTTTAACCAGTCATTACTGCCGTTCTATAACAGCGGCGCTTTCAGTGCATCATTTACTTGGCACTATACCAGTATGGCGTGCTCGGGTCGACCAAATGTCCACCTTATGAAAAAAAAAAAAAACACGTAAGAAACCCGTGCCCCTGAACCCAAAGACCTGCGAGGATAATCTTGGCATAGTTTCGACGCGGCTGAATTCTCTTCGCGGCAGAGTGGTTCTGGCCATGTCTGCTGCGCATGCGTGAATCGGAAGAACGCGCTTCAGTCACAGCTGCCTGCTGTGTGAATTTGCTTGAGATCGCACGCGCACTTTTTTTTCCCTCTCGTTCGTGTGTTTATGCAAGACTTGGTTCGTGTTTTGTTGTGTGTTGCGTGTTTTATAAGTGTGACAGACTCTAGGTGCCAGTATACAACCGGGGTAGCTTGCGTTCGCCGAGAGCACGGTGAAATGAAGGCAGGCGCCGGTCGACGAAACAGACCTGCGCGCGCACGTGACCTCGCTTCCACCAGAGGGCGTGGTTGATACAGGAAGTGAAAGAACAGCAGAAAGATAAAAAAATATATATAACGAGGTTGGTTGCACTAACCACCTTGCAATCTCGAAAAGGATGCTGTTAAAGTTCCTCCATCCCCCTAAAGACCAGAGACAACGGCGATACGTGAGACGTCCTTGTAGTAAAAGTAATGTCGGATGAATGAATGGTCATGAACTTTGAACCGTTTCGGCGGACCTATTTCCAGTGCTGGCACTGAATCCACCAAATCGCGAAACATAACCGACTGTTTTTGGCGCGAGAACCCAATGGCGAAACTCCTCCTGTTGTTCGTTTAAAGTTTGTTGCATGCGTCATTATTTTCGCGTTATTCAGACCACACCCTCCGGCGTATCACTATACGATGCATGTACACTCCCATCGAAATGCATATTGCCCGCTGTGCTACTGCAGTGGCGCCGCCTTCGCAGATTTTCGACAACAGTCGACGATATAGGCCATGGACAAATTTCGCCGCGTGGCCTGCTGTCCACATGCCACACGAAAACATTGTCGAGACGCATTGAAAAATCCTATTGCCGCGTTAAGTCCCCCCCCCCCCCCCCCGCAAACGTTGACAAATGCCTGTAAAAGTGGCGCCCTCTATGTGGATTCAGCTGTTGACGCGTTTTGGGCAGCCATTCTAGTCTACAGTACGCAGGAGGGTACGTTTAGGCAAGCACTACGTTGGCGCCGCGGTCGTTACTCATGAGAACTTGGAGCCTCGTGGAAACAAGACAACTTTCTTGCGCACTTGTAATACAACGCAGTAAGCCGAAGTAACGTAACGAAAGGAGCTTCATGAACACTCTATAACCACTTCACAATTTGAGAGGCCCCGAAGCAGGCGCGTCTTAGCTGTTGATTTAAACTCAGCTTTCAGTCAGATTTACGCAGAATTTCGTGTCCGCCTCTTTAGTAGTGTAGAGCCTTGTTCCCTTAAGATGAGAACAACAAAAAATCCACTTAAACGTGAAGTAGATGATGTAGTGTTTTTGGCTCAAGAACCCAATTGCGAAAATGCTTCTGTTTGTTTAGTTTTCTGTATGCGTCATTAGAGTATGCCCAGGCGACTCTGGTATCTGGGACATCACACACCCGCAAAGAAATTCTCGAGTAAAAGTTGTGCGCCACTGCTTTCTTTAAGCATTCAAATCAATCAATTTCGCAGCAACGTAGGTGTTCATTATTTTGCAAGTTTCTTAAATCTGAGCGTCGATGTCAATGGACGCCGTTATCCCTAGTTATTTATTTATATTCATTACGTATCCTTGTCTCCGACTCATAGCGATTTAGGCAGCATCGTACGCTGCAAGTTCAGCAGAGAAACCCACAAAGAAAACAGAAGCAGGAGGCATAGTTTTTCTGGCAGTGCCAAAATGGCAAAGTGATCTCCAGCAGTAAGCGGTAAATTACATTTGCTAAACATTTAGAGGGAAGCTCACGCCGTCATTACTATGCCTAAAACATAGGCTGTCATCATTCTTGAGTGAGTCCACTGCTAACGTTCTTAATGAGAGAGATTGCCTCTCGCGAACACCAACGCTCTCTGGTAGCATCAGCGAAGGCGCGTGCGCATGCGCGCGGAAAGTCGCCGCCGCGACAAGCACTCAGCCGACGCACTCCGCGAAGAACTCAGCCAACGAGGTGAAATGAACATCGCTAACTCGACTAACCATACAACAAACAAGTGTGTCTCGTCAACTATCATATAACGGTATGAATGGTTACACAAGCGAAAAATTGAACGCTCTTCGGTATAGTTTTAAGCTAAAACCTTCCTGAAGATCGAGAGGATATATAACCCTGGTCATGTTTTGAGCCACCGCGTGTTTCGTCTGGTTGAAATGTTCTCGTCGACGCGCTCTCTCTTCGTGGCGCTGCCGGCACAAAACGATGCCTGTGATTGGTCGTCGACAGAGTCACGTGCACCGGAAGCGGGGGACAGTGCCTCCCGCTTTCCAAAACACTACTTCCGGCCAGACTGGCCGCACAGCCGCGGTGTGTGTTGTGTTTGTCTTGGCACTCGTGCAAAGAAAACAAAAAGGGGGGGGAGGGGGGCGAAGAGAGAAAGACAACTCAGTCACCTGTGCACACGACACGTGATAAGAACAAAAACTTCCCACAGGAAGGCGTGGCACCAACACTGACGAAAGGACTGGTGAGTGGTGTTGGGAGACGGAGGGCGGGACGAGTGACGTCGAAGCTGCTACGTAGATGAGATACGTCGGTGTCGAGCGCCGCTACGTCGGCTTGGTATCACTCGCACATCCAAAAGCACACAGGTTGAAGAAAAAGAGAAGAGACACAAAAGAACACACGCACTGACACACGTAAGAGTCCGTAGGGGTCGTGGCTTCGGTGACGCAATGGGGCCGCTCTCCCGAACGAAGTGCGTGGAGGAGGCGGCGGTCTTCGCGGTGATATGCTCGTAGGCAGCAACACAGGGCTGATGACAGCCGGCGCCATGTCTGGTCGATTACGTCACTTCCGCAAGTCCAGCTGCGTCACTTACGCCCAGCCAGCTAGGGCAGACCGCAGTTCACCACTCCGTGGAATAGAGGGCACTTCGAAGCGCCAACTCGGTGTCGTGCAGCGGTTTCAGAAACAAACCCCCGGCACGCGCGAATTGCATTATACAAAGTCTCTCCACTTGAACAATTCGATGATGCTTGTGAAAGGAGTCTCTTTGAAAGTGTTAAGATACAAAGATGTCGCGACGATCGAACGTCGACTTGCCGCTTCAGTCCACCACCTCGGCGCACGACCGGGTCGCGCGCACTACTAAGACTTGCTTTTTTTTTAATTCTTTGAGCCGAGGTGCTGCGTCGATACACGCGTTCTTGTCGCTCCGGTGTGTTAGGGCAGTTGAAAAGCCTACGCGATATCTATCCAGATGAAACTCTCTCCCGTGCAAGGAGAAGATGTACTCTCAATGCCCAGAAGATGGCGCATACGAAAAGGCCATTCCGGGAAACAACGTGCAGTAGTGTCCTGTAACCGACGCCATGATTCGGTGTCTGGTGCTTCATTATGAACGGCGGCTTGCCATAGATGAAACCTGAGTGAGTATCGGTTTGTAGCCATTCAAAATTACTCAAATAAAAGCAGTAACGTGACAGAATGGAATTTCTTTCCTGGTATTGTACTTCGTCAATCTTCAACTTCGTGTGCACGGGTATAAATTGTTTACTAACTGATCGAATTGTACTTAATACGTTGGATACGGGACACTACTGTACGCGTTGATGACTTTAAAAACCTACTACCATGGATGAAAACAAGATCAATGTAATAAAGACGGTTCACTGGTGCCTGAGTATGAGATCTGTGCTTTAAGCATCAGTGCTTACGTAATCCCTTCGGTGGGGTTTACTTAGTCAAGGAGGGAATCGTGATTTGTAAACTAAGCAGGAATATTGATACCAGTGGTGATTGATACCTGGGATGAGTATAAGCAGTTTGAGAACGGGCTGAACATTTGTCTCACATAGGGCTGCTTGCAGAGATTGAGGGGAGGAGATCGAAGCCAGCACCACTGTGTCGCGTAAAACCCTGTGATACAAGGACACCGATTCATGCGCCTCATGCCGCCTTCCCACGGCCATACGGTGAGCGATGCCGCGTAGATGAATAGCTGAAGGGAATGAAAATGATTTGGAACGAGAAGTCCAAGTTCGAATGCCCTCAAGTTCGACGTACGTCACCCTTTTCGGCCAAATGTCGTCTCTCAATCAATGATCACAGTGCCCTAATATGACATGTCCAGTTATTTTTGAAACTTGGTGTACCTTAATATACTAGCTTCGCCAGGACGTGAAGTACTTCGCGCATTCCTGGAGCCGAAATTCCATATGAATTCCTTTAGTCTGCTTCTTCCGAACAGGCGCAAAAATTGTCGTCAGCCTCTGATTTTTCACTCTAATAGGAAGGAGTGGAACAACAGGAAAGGAACGACTCCCAGATCGCGCAACATGAGGCGGCATCTCTGAGAACTAGTAGCTCACGTAATGCATGGGCTCCGAGATCAGATAGTGCAGTTGTGGTCTCTGAGGCCATGTCATGAACCGGAGCCTTGGTCACCCAAAATGAGCCTGAGAGGCTCGGCGCCATTCTGTTTTCGCTCGCGTTCCCACTGAGATTTATACTGAGCTAGGAGCTGCTTTCATTTTAGTAATTCTTCTCTAAGAACGAACCATCACCTTTTCTCGCGCAGTCGGTCGTTAGTAGGAGCTGTCATCCAGAGTGGAGTCATCTAGTAGATTGCTACGTTCAGCGCAAAGTCAGAAATGCATTTCTTTATGATTCCTGCCATCAGGAAAGAAGGTGTTATTCTTTCTTTCGCAAATAGTGGGTGCGAGTGCCGAAATTCAGATTCACATACATGATGTTGTTGTGCGGCTCGTTAGGAGAGAGCTTGTGCTAGAGTTGGTGGCGTTGCTGTAGTTCCGTAGATTTGATGCTTTCATTTCTTCCTGCGAATTCTCTTTATTTTGAAAGGGCCTAAATTACACGCTACGTTGTTTCCTATTGTGCAAGTTGCAGATATGAGTATCATATCATAAAGTAGAATGACTCTCCCTATAGTGACAAAGCCATCAGAATACCTTTCGTGATCGTAGCCGACACAGATGCGGAAATAGTTAGCTTGTGGTTTAATTTGACCGCACTTGGGCTTGATAGCACGGTGCTATCTTCGACTAAGTGTTTCCTAACCTTTTATCGCTGTCTTTAGTGTCGATAAGGGTACAGCGTCGTCGTATACAGCCGGTACGACCATGAGGAGTGCTCCTGGCCGACAGCCAAATCTCGATATGTTAAAGCGCTCCGTTGTGTGTGCCCTGTAAGCGACACAAGGACCTGCGGATGGTGGAAAGTGTCCGATGTTCATAATCCGTCATAATGACAAGACGGCAGCACCACTTAATTTTATAGTCGTCTTATAATTTACTATCACTGTGTTTGTACAAGTCGGCATGATTCTTGTCGCTACTAATACGTCCTCACCACATATGATTCATCGGGCATTGAGCCAAACAAAAGCACATTGGACAGTATGTTTTTCAGTACATGACTAAATTAGGCACTTGAACCAATGCCTCTCTCTCTCTCCAAGCACTCACACCCTTGGCAGTTCACAGCTAAGCCTGGAAATGTCTTCCCTGCCATTTCCTTGAAACGTGAGCCCATTGGACAATCTACACGTAGCATTCTACGATGACTACAAACCAAGAGATCATCTGAGCTGAGAGAATTCTGACCACAAGCCTTCCGTGAAGCAATCACAAAAACTCGTCACGGCGTCGTCTTCATTGGCACCCGGCCTCAACTCTTTCCTCTCCTTCACTGCTAGCGCAGGGGACTCAAGTTTCCTACACACGAGCGTCCATTATTTGCAATACGTGGAGCAGAACGAAGGGTTTTCGATAAACGAGCATAGCCCGCTGTACACAGTGCCGCCTCCGCAACGAAGAGTAAGTGAGTGATTGCTGGTCGTCGTCTTCGAGTCGACAACGATGAGGAGAAAAGAAGACTGGCCGCGAGAGCTACACCTACAGCGGGCAACAACCTCAGACCGGCGTGGTCCGGCGCAGCGTCTCGAACGAGAACTCGCGCGAGTACTCGCGCGTCAGGTTGTCGGCCGTGGTGGAGACGGTGTTGCAGGTCGTGTCCCTCGAGAAAGGCGGGAAGTTGTAGTACGACAGGTCCCTCATCGACTCCGACGCCGGCAGGCGCGGTCTGCCGCCGCCTTGCTGGTGGTGCTGGTGGTGGTGAAGCCTCGAGGAGCCCGGAGGCGACGGGGGCTCGAACGCCAGTGAGCTCGGCTCGGAGCCCGTGTGCTGCTGGTGGTAGGAGTGGTGCCTCCGGGCCGACGTGCTCCGGCCGGGCGCTGTGGGAGGCGGGGAAGACGAGTGGGGCAGCAGGCGCTGGCTCGCCGTCGAGGCGTGTCTCTGCAGCGGCTGCTGGTACCGCCGGCAGCCCGGCAGGTGGTCGACGGGCTTGAGCCGGTCGAGCTTCTTCCTTAGCTGCTGCTGGTAGCGGTGGATGCAGAGGAAGATGGAGAAGGTACCCGCCAGCTCGCACGACATGAGCCCCGTGACGGCCAGCAGGAACGAGTAGCCGTAGCTGTAGGTGAACAGGGGTTCCTGGAAGGAAGACTTGGGCCGCAGCTTGGAGCCCACCTCGGCCTTGAAGGTCGAGATGTAGATCACCATGCCCACCAGGATCATGAGCCCTGCGACAGATGGGAACAGTATCGAGCGACGCACTCTGAGCGCATCAGGGCACAACGACTCTTCCGACGACCTCCACAAGCGAATCCTTCTTTCAGTGGAACTGTGTACCCTAACAGATACAAGAACAATACAGCTATAACAGCAATTCAAAGCATGTATAGTGTGAAACAATTGATCATTTCTAACTGTCAAATGCAAGTCTCGATTGACAGCCGAAGGTACCTTCTGCCGTGATTTTCTACGCTATCTTTGAAACCTTCGTCGTCATCAAAGTAGAAATATGTGCTTGGACCGTGGAGATATATGCGGGTCTCTAATCGAGATATCGTCGGCAGATCTCTCATATTTAGGGTTAATGAGATGCTCCACACCTGATGCCATGGCTGCGAGTGATGCTGGCTACCACTCCCAGGGCTAATGTAAAACACATGGACACAAAATACCCAAGGAAGTTGGCGTGAAGGCTGCCGCCACCGGTAGGCTAATGGTAAAAGCACCGCACGTGTCAAATGCGGACGATGTGGGTGCGGCTCCCATCTATGGCAAGTTGTCTTTTCGTCCACTTTCGTATTATTCAAAATACTCTAATGATCTTATATATTATTAGATACCCTAATGTTTATACAATTAAATTTAAATGAACAGTTAAGTATGCTTTCCTTGGCTTAATTGTCTGTTTGCTACATATGGTTGTAATCACGCAGTGGTGCCGCTTGTTCTGACTCTACAGCTTGCATTGAGAGATGAGTTTCAAAGCTTAATTGCGTATTAATCACCAACCTGTAGCGAATCGAATAGCTATAATAGAATATACAGAAACAGCAACGTGAAAACACAGGCTTTCAACACGCACCAACCAGCTCAATGCCGCGCATTCCATCACCGACTACGCATTTTACCGCGCATCACCTGTGCCATCTCTCGAACCTGGCTCGTGTCCTTGTCAAACCTTGGCATTTCTTGCCACGACCCTTCTCGCGATGCAGGAAGGCACACATAAATTATTTATGGATATCGTTTGCTGTAATACTCGTACCTTGAAACTGATAATTCTTTCAGCGACACACAAGGGAAAAAATCATGTAACTGCTTGGTCGTGCAATGCTACATGATGCTGTGCCATTCAAGCGCATTTACCCATCATTTACAATACTCGAGTCCGTTAATTTCTATCCATCAGCTTCACTTCTTGTTTAAAATCGAAGCAACACAACCCCAAACGATTCGTCTCCGTCAGCACTCACAGTACTGCTCAGCCGGCTTTTCCGGCTTGTACACTTGTGATCGCAGGTTTAGAGAGAGAGAAAAAAAACAACCTCATACTTCTAGGTATTGTGCGACACGCTTTTCTTTTTCCATAAGATGTGCCTAAGGAATATCCGGTGCACCTCCCAGCGGTTCTCGGTGTTTCTCTTAGTCTGGCACGAAAAATATGAGCACAGTGACAACATTTCTAGAGCTCACAAATTACGTATGTCTCTTGACAGGCGCACCTTCAGCGTTCTGTATTTTTTGCACGGCGAGTGTAGCGACATCCATTCACACAGCCGGCTCAATTTAAGTCTGCGTTTTCCGCGCACCACTCGTGTGCACAAGCGTGCCTGCACACAAGGTCGTCCGCAAGTTTCGTGGTAGTGCTCGTCGAATGTCCATCGCTTCGCAACTGACCGGAGAGTATGAATGCGATGCCTCCAGCAAAGGTGAGCACGCGTCCGCGCCGAAACAGGTGGCCCAGGAAGCACAGCAGCTCCCCCACCACCAGCACCAGGGCGCTGATCAGGATGAAGGCCGAGGCACGCTTCACCGCGTCTGCGAACACGACACACAAGACATGAGCATCGGTTACATGAACTCGACATGAGCGGATCGAGTCACAAGTCGAGCTGACGCAGCCCGACCTGGGCGAATTCGCATACGTCTTACCATGTGGGCCGGGTGAGTAAACTCTGGTCTTGTAGGCCGCGTTGACAGAACTCGCCTCGGCGTTAGCTCGACCCTGCCCCCAAACTTTTACGCACACCCGACGACCGGTTTTCTGTCGGATAAGCAGACTCGACCCGGCTTTATTAGGTTCATGTAAACCTAGCTACAACGTGGTCGTCTCGACTCGACATACTACGGAGTCACCGTTAAGATAGTCCGAAATGCGTTTGCATGAATGCATTTATAGTACGCCTCACCAGCCATATGCACTACAGCGAATGCTGGGTATCGTATTAGCCACTCGCAAACGAAAGCCGGCTGTGTTCTTCAAAGAAGGAAGGACGACTCGCCCATGGTGCGCTACTGATCCTGCCCAGAAGTGTTCGTTCAGCAGGCGTCGCGAAGATCAGCGGCGGACAATGGAAGAGCGCTTACTCTGGCTCTCTCTTCCGGTTGGCACAGGTGACGTAGAGGTTTTGCTACAGTGTACGCAGTTCGCGAGATGTAGTACAGTGTGGTCACCACGGCGAATACGTACTTATAATTCTGTTTGGACAAAAAGTACAGAACGACGAGGGTGTTCAAGCCAGTACATGTTTAAGTAAAGATAACGCGTGTACTTTCTTTTTCCAGCGAATGCACAACAACATGATAACTAAATTATAGTTATTTCCGTGTTTTATTACTTCTAAATGAGCGCTTCAGGAGTGTGAATATAATTAAATATGGGAATTACTTCCACAGCAGTATGCCTTCAAAGCCTCTTCCAACAGCGTTTTATCCTGTAAAGCGTGCTTTGCAGCACTAAGACTCTTTATGAGGGCAAACCATTTACGAGGCCCAGTGAGCATATGTAGATTTTGAAAATTTTCCTTGCGCAATGTCAGTGACTTAGGTTAGTCATTAAGTGATGCACTGAAATGTTGTTTAAAGTTTTGCATACTTATAGCTGTTTAACAGCACCCGGATCTTTGATAAATTTGACTACACTTGAAGAGCCACCATGTCTCATCGGCAACCACACATGCTGATAATGTACCATAGAACCAGAAGTTTCTTATGATGATAGTACCTCTCGAAACTATCAATTTACAATACGCGGCTTCATTTTCGTTGTGCAAAATTGATCTGCCATCTCACACTTTAAAGCAGGTGCAAACATGAAATGGCTCTTTCTAAGTCACGGTCAACGTGCTCTCATTACTGCATATCTTAGCCTAAATCATCTGAATACTGACATTATGCTTTCGCACTGTGACGAGGAAGGATTTCCAATCACTCTTGGTCGACTGCGAATTGCCTCAATAGATTCAGCTGATTTACACTAGACTGTGCATTACCGTCCGGAAACACACGAAATTCCAGTGCCAGTTCGCGGACGATAATTTCCAGCAGCGACACCTGCACATTATTTCGAACATCAGCATAACTTTGCAAATTGTGTTGGCCTGACCTCGTCTGATGCACATTGCAAGAAAAGGTTTTCTGCATAAAGAGGTGATCTACGATATACATTTATCCAACAGCCTATGATACACAGGACGCCGGGCTGTGTAAACGCAAAGAACAGAGAACGTGCAGCATCTATAGAAGCAATCAGTGCAGATGTCGTTTCAATTAAGAAAGTTCTGATGGTGGCTGGACAGTCTCGTACTTACAAGGTATTGCCATCGTTGAGTCGTTGGGATCAGGACTGTACTCCTCCTTTGGAAAGTAGTCGATCATCACACAATGCATATCCGATTTACCGGCTGCGAAAGCAAGATAGAAATGTTGTACAGGTTAGGAACAGAATTCTACTGCGGACAGACAAAACGCGACTTTACTTCTGTCTAATGATACAGACTGTGTGATACAGTCTGCTTGTACAGAGTAACAATAAGAACATGCATCAAAACCTGAGATAAATTAAGACGTTCATATAAGCTAAAGGTTCTTCCAGTTCACCCCTAGCGACGTACATAGAGGCAGAGACATTAAGTACGGAAGATTGGGAGGAATCGTTTGAAGTTAAACGTCTTCAATACCATAGCTTTTCTGTTGTCTGTTTGGGGGAGGGAGGAAGTACTGCGCATTGCATTTTGAACTAAAAGGCTACTCTTGCTGTGACTTTTGAGCTTTTCTTTGCAGTTCTTTACATTATATTCGCCAGTGTTGGTATCTTTAACTACTGTAACAGATTTTGTGCTGTCACTATTATCTAAATAAATAAATAAATAAAGTAACAAAATAAAGAACATCGCATAAAAGCAGGAACACAAGAATGAAGAATACACGCCTTTTCCTAGGGGTCTATAAGGTTAATTATTCCAGACAGACCGCAAAACTTTTGTAAATTGAGGCCAACATACTTGCACGTTACAAAAAAAAAATCAAATATACGTGTGGTAAAATTAAAGACTAGAATTTCTGAGAATCTTGTTGCGCGTGAAAAAAAATGACTTAATAAAGATAAAAATCCCCGAGGCAAAGTTCTGCAGGTTTGTAGAAATCCCAGGCACACATGTAACAATGTGCACTGTGCCCTCTTCGCAAATTCAGTATGTTGGAACGACTATTAACCCCATAGGATGAAATGCGAATGAGAAAAATAAAAATGTAGAAAGAGAGCACCCATTACGCCTGATTGCTGAAACCGGTCTTGGCAGTACTACTGCGTACTTGGAATAACATAAGGAATTGCTGCGGAACAGGTCACACACCGAAAAAAATAAAAAAATATATATACTTGCGTATGCACAATCACACCAGTGGAGTCGCGAATGTGTAGACGTAAATACACTCTTATTTAATGTTCGCTTGTTTGCACATTACCAGTTGCAGGCCATTCAAGCGAACGTACCTTACCTTTATCATGCGGGTAGGTAGACGTTCTCATTATTATTTTTCTGAATAAAGAGAGAATGTGAAAAACAAATGAATTGCAGCTAACCAAAAAAGCGTACTGTTGCCTACCCTTCATAGGAGAAAGAGGAGAAGGCAATAGGAACATGAGACAAAAAGGAAAGTTTTCTGAACACATGCGCGCACGAGGAAAATGTCAAGTAATTAAATGCGATCACACTGTTGTACTGCCAAGACAACCTTCGTAGTTCATGATCCATACCTTAAAATATGTATGAAGGAATGAAATAACATTTAAAGACGAAAGGAATGAATGAATATAAAAATGCAAAACGAATGAAGGCAGATGGAAAGAATGCACGGCGAAGTGACGAAACAGGAGAACGAAGAAAGAAGGGACAGAGGGAAGCAAGTTAGGAAAGAGGAAAAGAAAGAAGCAAAAAGAGAAAGAAAAGGGAGTGAGGGCGAAATGATGGGGGCAGAAATAGAAGATAAGGTAAGGAAATAATCAAGGAAAATGAAACAATGATGGGAGAATTGAAGGGAACAGAGGGAAAGAATGAGTTAGGGAAGCAAGCAAACAAGCAAGCAAGGAAAGAAAGAAGGAAGGAAGGGAGAACAACTGGACAACTCCAGCGACGAGGAGGTCGACAACCGCCTAACGCAAACAGCGTTAGCTGCCACAGGGACACCCTCCCCCCCCTCCCCCTTCGGGCTTCCTTCGACCAACTCTCTTTATTGGGCAATTTAGAAGAGAAAGAAGAGGGGAGAGGAGGGAGTAATAGATTGGACCGACCATCTGTTGACGGGGGCCTCTCTCCCTCAGGAGCAGGAGGACCAAAGGGAGAGGGCATCGGCGGAAACGCCCGCGTGCCCGAACGAGCGCCGAGGCGTCCTCGCATCTGGCGAGGCACGCCGCTTGCTGCTTTGCGGCTGGCCACTTTGGCCGCGCGCCCGCTTATTAATGAAACTTCACGATCAGGTGCGGCCAAGGCGAGGGAAAGGGAGCGTGGGGAATAGGTGAGGACGGGGAGGAGGCGAGCGCATCCCTAGGCGCATTTCTCTCTCCCTCCCTGCCATCGCTGCGCGCAGGCGTCGAGCGTTGACTGCATTTGGGGAGCTCGGAAAACGGTCGCGCATGCGCTGTGCCCAGCCCACGGACGCAGATGCAAAAAAGCGCGAAAGCCGGCGTGCTGGCAGGCGCGGCATCTGCGGCGGCGCCGCTGAGCCTACTTTCTCCGATCAACGGGAGGGCAACGCTGCACCACAAATTGTAGGTAGTGCTCGTGGTTGTTGGAAGCAAACCATGACACGTAGTGCGGCGTGGTGCGCAATCACATCTGCAGGTTTCTGCAGTACTGATATGCTTATACAGTATGATATTCTCAATGCCTAATCCAGGAAATGTTTTGTTTAACTAGAGATATTTAGATGGGCAGGTGCAATGAAATTCTGCCAGTGCTAACCTACAGGGAGGACACTTGAAGTAGAATAGAAGTTTGAGAAGCAGCGAAGGAGAGGGTAACGCGCCCTGGAACGAAAAATGATAGGTGCAACGTTGACGCAGCAAGTCAATGGGGCAGATTAGACAGAAACGGTAGTAGCCAATATTCTATAATAAATTGAGGGGCACAAATGGAGTTGCCCAGGCTATGTGATGCGTAGGGCTGAGAACCGGCGGTTTTTACCGTAAGTGAATAGATGCCAATGGAAACGCAGTCGACAACTGCCGCTCTGGAACTTCCACGGACGCCCACAATCGTTCGAATTTCTGCTAATCCATCACAGAAGCGGAGAAGCCTTACATCCCCTCCTATTAACTCAGCTTCCACTCCAAGTTAATTGGCGCTCAGACGTGAACTCAGGCCCCTTCAGACCACTACATTGGATAGTTCAAACAAGCATCATAAATGTCGGTAACGACAGTCACGTTCATGGTTTGGGATATTCACAGCGCCGCCTCGTGGTATCAAAGGGAGCGCTTGAACCGCGCACTCTGTGCACGTCATTTCAGAGGGCAACTGAAATAGCTAAGCGATGAGGGCGTTCACATCAACCTCCCGCTATGCTCGTGAGCCCGCTTACAAAAATCAGAATTGAGTTCTCCCTCCATGTTACCTGCACAGCAGAGCTTGACGAGGAGACGAGGTATAACCCAACTAAGTATAGTATATAAAAAAGACTAGTGTTCATTAATCCACTCACTGCTTCAGTAACTGTCGGTCTTCATTCACTCACTCTGGTTACTCACTCACGCACCGTCGTCCATATGACAGTTGCGGTTTTCACTGATTGGATGGGCTCTTTTAAGGGACATCCGCGCTGTCAACGATTAGACACTGACAAGTACCAGGAGCTTAAAGCTTGTAAGCAACTGAAGTCATCTTATTTGACAGCAACTTTTAACAAAATTTAAAGAAGCAGGAATAATGCTTGCTTGCTCCAACTCACTCGCTATCTCGCTTGCCTGCTCGCTCACTCTTTCACATCCACTTCACTAGCTCACTCACCCACTCACATCAACTTCCCTAACTTTCACTCATTCATAACCACTCCACTATTTCACGCTCAATCCACTAACTCATACTCACACCCACTTTCATAACTTACACTCATTCACAACACCCCATTATCTCACGCTCAATCCCTGACTCCATTAAATCAAACTCGATCACCCACTCATTCACTTCCACTCACTCACTCACTCACTCACTCACTCACTCACTCACTCACTCACTCACTCACTCACTCACTCACTCACTCACTCACTCACTCACTCACTCACTCACTCACTCACTCACTCACTCGCAGCTCTCCTGATCACTCGTTTTCTTGCGCTGTTTTCCAGTGCAACAAAGAAACAGGGGGAGCGAAAAATCTCGCGGGAAAGCACGAAGCCGTACACTCGTCGCCTAAACTTGTTAGGCTAAAGTGCGCATTCCTGCAAACACCGCGCCCACGACGCCGCCACCGCACGAGCAGCAGCAGCAGCGCCAGCCCGCCATGGAGTCGCGGCGGGTCGACACACGCCTCCACGGAATCTCGTTGGCTGCAGCGAGAGCCGAGCTTTTAATTGCCGCCATCAGTTATGCGCACAGCCTGGCTTCCTTGCCTGGCCTTTTGTCTTTATATTCTTTTTCCCCTTCTCACCAGTCTCTGCACCAGAGACGGTGTTCTGAAGCGAACGGTGCCAGTGTACTGTGATGAGGGCCGTTCCTTTAAAAGCTTACTTTGCCAGTCTGTAGAAGCTATACCGCCATCCATCCATAAATTTTTATAGAGTGCACATAGATAATTTCGATAGGCCATGTTAAGGCAATATACGGTCCATAGATATCCGGTAAACCTGAATTCCACACGGGGCCTTGAGTGCATAGACTGCGAAGGAAAGCCCGTCGAATGTTCGACCTTAGACTTTTAAGTAATTATCGTGCTTGAGTAGTGCACAGGGTGTGTAGGATGGTGAATCAGCAATGAATCGATTTGACAATCTTACTTCTAGTGTGCAGAGAGTGCTTGGCCGTGGCGTAACGCTTCGTTGCAGCGATCTGCTTGGAAAGCCTTGATAACCTCCAATATTGAAAGTGATATTGCATCCATGTATTTGAAGTGCGCTCTGTTTGTTTCCTGCGTTCTGTGTGGAAAAGAGTTCTGTGTTCTGCGTAACTGTGCTTTGCAAGCGCTTTATTCCCGGACTGTTTTTCACATCACCTGATGTGACCATCCTTTGATCATAGAACAAATTATGGTTTATGGAGAAGCCGGTGAGAGAGCAGTTGGCAACATTTTCAATTTCATCCAACTAAATCAATCAATCAATCAAGCACAGGCTGCGTACAGACTGTGTAAATATTGATATAGATGTAAAGAAGTCTACTAAGTTGTCCACAGGCAGTACACTGAAACCTACCAACTTATTGCCACTATAGGAGTTAGTGTGTATCTGCGAACACCTTCTACCCGCCGTAATTTTACACTACGCATGTGGCCGCTAACGCCAACCAGCAGAAGGGTCACCGCCAGATCATCCCAGTGGCGTAGAAATGGAGGTCATCAACGCGGAACAGTAAGAGAACGTAAATAATTACGCTAGATATTAGCACGGACGTGAACAGACACAACAAGAAAAAAATAAAATGCTGGACACTGTGGCGCGTTCGTCGACGTGCGCTCACGTCCTGCTATTTCTTCGTTTCGAGTTCCCGCTGCTGTGCCTTTATCACTTTTGAAGCTTGCAGAGTTCATCCAGTGAAACATGCACAAACATCTTGCACGTTCCTTTCAGGGCGCATATTGATTCTGTCCATCCAAAGTTTAGTTTAAATCCCATTTCCCGCCCATCTTAAGAATCACGAAACGCGTGCAATTGCCCAACAGATTAGGAAATTTCGTTTCTTCGGCGAGTTTCGTCAAGTTAACAGAATGTGGACTTCGTGCGAGAACTTTCCGCAGGCCGACAGATATTACACAGGTACGACAGGTACGACAGATATTAGAACATCCCTTATTTCGAGTCTAGCATACCTGAACGTAATATATTCAGCGATTTGAAGAACTTGTCTGATCTAAAATACCGTGAACAGCAATGAAAGAATTGAACCCACTATATGATGACATGCTGACACTGTGAGCGTACATTAGCCGTCTAACTTCAAATGCATCTTACTTAAAACCCTCTGCACCCGTTATTCAAACTTGCTGCACAGGTCTAATCATAAGTGTAAGATGTTCGAGGCACGTTTCAAATATCATTATTTAGATCAGTACTTTTGCGTTTGATGCAGTGTCCTGGTGCAAACCATTGTGTAAACAGCGCCTGAAGGGTGTATTGTTCTTAACGACTACAGTGTTCCTTTTCTTTCCAAAATCATTTCCCAACAACAGAGCCACTGCCATGGTTGTGATTGTAATTACGAAGCTATTTGGCACCTCAGAGTAATGGCATAACACAACACGTAACGCATTACAGCTAGCTTAAAACTTTGCTAGCTACGCCTTGCTCTTTACTTCTCTCTCTCTTCTTCTTTATTTTTTTCAATCTAACATGATACCTAACAATGAGGTTGCCATGGAAATCACTCTGTCCGACAAACATGGCGTGTGCCTGCATAATCTAAGCGGGAGGGCGGAAAAGTGCGTTTGTCAGCGTCAGCAAAGCAGGCATGGGAACGCCGCTTTTCTTATATTCGATGCTGCAAATACTGCAAACAAATAAAGGCAGAGCATTTAGCAAAAGATTAAACGAGGAAGCTTAGAAGCAAAGAAAGAACAAAACAAGGACAATCAAGTGCAACAAGGAAGAAACAGAAAATATTGTAATCGTCAATGGATAATAAAAAAAACAAGAGGCAGAAAGAAAGCAGGAACGAAGGCGATTGATGGCATGTGCAACGAAAGAAGAATAGAAAGAACAGAACAAATAAAGTAATGGTATTACTTTATTTGTTCCGTTCTTTCTATTCTTTTTTTACCCGCTCAGTGGGAGAAAGAAGAAGACGACGCTCCGAACGGTCGCTTTCTTCATGTTCTCCGCTTCAAAGGATTTATCGGCCCTGGCCGAGGTGCTGCTCAGGCTTCAGCCAGCAGCAATGACTACCGTGTTGTGCTACCCCGTCTTCCTACCGGTAAGCTGGTTGTGGACTCCGTTTTTCTGCATGCTAACTTAAGTGGTCAACCGTACAGAGCCGAAGACTTCAGAGACGCCCTTCGGAACGTTATTGACCTGAAGGAAATAAGTTCCATCGGTCAATTTCAGATGTCGCACGTGTGGATGGTGACGTGCAAAGCAGGGATGACAAAATCAAAGCTAGTCACATGCGGGGAATTATCAGTAAAAGGTAGACGCTGCGTCGTTATTGATGCTGAGCCCATGTAAGTTAAAATGAAGCTTTTGTGGCTTCCTGAGCGTTTGGAAGACGGCTACAATCGAGATGCGCTCCAGGCTTACGGGAAAGTCAAGTCTATATCAGCCGAAAGCTGGATAGTATCGGAGATGGAACAAATGCGTACGCTAAATCGTGACATGGTGTTGACTCTTGCCGATGGAGTCAGCGTGGGAGACGTTCCACATCCACTACCTGTTTGTGGAGTGCAGAGCCTCGTATTAATTCTAGGCCGGGCCCCACTTTGTCTGCGCTGTAACAAGGTGGGGCACATTCGCCGAAACTGCAAAACCCCACGTTGTGAAGCCTGCCGGCGCTTTGGCCACACAGCTGAAGAATGTGTCGTGACATGCGCCGATAAGTTACGACACAGAACAAGGCCTCCGGATGAAAGCTTGCAAGAACACATAATGGATATTACGGAGGTTCTCGACGCGACTGGAGACGTTCCCTCTTCCGCGGAGACCAGCTGTGCCAGTAAGGCCCCTCTACCTGTTAAAGACAATGGCATCGCAGAACTGCCAGTGAATAAAGAAAGTAGCGAAGAGAAAGATGAGCAACCGAAGCAACAACCCAAAGAAGCACCCGCTACCCCGGAGCCAGTTGCTGCCCAGCAAGCGAATGAGGGAGCCGGAGATGACTCATCTGATGCACCCAAGCATCTCGACACGTGCACTGAGCTGGCAGAGGACAGACGAAGTAACGCGGATACTTCAGTTCCGAAGCGCCGTGCGACTAACAGATCGGAATCAAGCACGGACAGCGAGACGACCAGTACCACAAGAAAAGCACGTCGCCGCAAAACATCGAAACACTCAGGAAAGGGCCGACGATCACGGTCCAAAAGGCCTAGTGGGGGTTCGGAGGGAGCCTCACCGTTGCCCTCTAGGACCGATCACATAGATCATTAGGTCCAAAAAGTTGGTAGTCACCATGGCCCTGTCCCAGCAACTTCTATTCGCAATCTTGAACGTACGAGGCCTTAGGTATTTGCAGAAACAGGCGCAGCTTCGCCGGCTTTTGTCTAGGAAGCGCCTCGACTTCGACGCCGTGCAGGAGACGAAAATTGAGAGTGATGACGAGACAGAAAGGGCTTTGCGACCTTTTCTGTCTGAGTATAATGTTTGCGTTTCACACGCTCTTGGTTTATGCGCGGGCTGTTTCCTGTTTCTGAAAAAGAGCCCACTTAGTTCAGCATTTAGTTACCATGTCGACACTGAAGGTCGATATATATGTTGTGATGTTGTGTTGCAGGGTGTGCCATGGCGAATAGTCAACGTGTATGAATTGAATGACGCTGCAAAACGAGCTTTTTTATTTGATACTGTGTCTAGTCTATTAGACTGTGATCACTGCATTGTTTTAATGGGAGATTTCAATTGTGTATGTGATCCGAAAAATCGAAGCGGCATTAACAATCAGCGGGACAGGAGTGGTGAAGTTTTGTCTAACATAATAGAAAATGCAGGGCTCGTTGATATAGGAGTGTCGGGACAGGGATCTCGCTCTTATTCAAGAATTCAAGGTCATTCCTACGCCCGCCTTGATCGGATTTATGTTTCTGCATCACTCCTCTCTCGAGGACTATCCTGTATTACTATCCCAGTTTCATTCTCTGATCATTGTATGGTTATCGCAAACATTGGTGAAAAATCTAACTAATTTCCGACCACAGGGGGCACTCTGGAAGCTTAACTCTGAGCTTCTAAATGATCAGAAATTTATTAATCGCGTGAGCATGGCCCTAACCAATTCTCTTTCTCCTGACTTGCCATTATTTGCTGCTTGGGAACTCTTTAAACAAGAGGTTCGTACAGTGGTTATAGAAATTGGATCGGTGAAATTATTCTATAGACTGAATGAAGAAAAAATGCTTCTTAAGAGCCTATATAGCCTTTATGAGATTGAATGCGAAATGCCAGGCACTTACACTGTTGACATAGAGAACCTTAAATGTGAGTTACAAAAGTATGACGCACTGCGCAACAGAGATGCGCGAATTCAATCTCGAAATAGGCGTGCTCTGCAGTCTGAGCAACCAACACGTCAAGCTTTACTTGACGAGCGACGTCACGGCATTTTCAAAGTAATTCCGAAAATATACTCCGAAGGTAGTCTTCTAACAAATACTAATGACATAATTTCTCAGTTCGAAACTTTTTACACTATGTTGTTTAGTGCCCCTCCGGACGATCACGATGCAAAAGTTTTAGAGAGTTTTGTATCTCTTGTAAAACCGTTACAGGATGATGACTGTGCAGTCATCAGTGGTAGCCTTACGATCCAAGAAATTGAGCTAGCTATTGATCAGCTGCCTTTGTCGAAAGCACCCGGCCCCGATTGACTTTCAAGTGAATATTACAAAGCTTTCAAATCAATTATCAGCCCCCTATTATTGGATATTTTTATGACAAGTTTAGAGGTTGACGCCCTTCCGCAGTCTTTTTGCAAAACCCACACAGTTTTAATTCCCAAAAGTTCAGATAAAGAGTAACTAACTGCGTTCTGTTAAAGGCTACCGACCAATCACATTGTCAAACAAAATTTTTGCGAAAGTTTTATCTAATAGATTGCAATTTGCGATGTCAATTCTAATTGGTTCCCATCAGACGTGTGGAATCAGGGGCCGATCGATTCAAACCAACATACATATCGCCCGTACACTTCTTCAATACTGTTATGGTTCCACTGAGCAGCTTGCAATTCTCCAGGTAGACCTTGCTAAAGCTTTTGATCGTGTCAGTCAATCCTGTTTATTTTCTCTTCTGGAGCATGTTAATGTTGGCTCCATTGTGCTTAGAGGCGTTAGGCTTTGGTACACCTCTTGTACTACTCGTTTAGTTATTAATGGCCAACTATCCGAACCCATTTCTATTTGCACATCAGTAAAACAAGGATGCCCGATGTCCCCACTACTATTCGCCCGTTACCTGGAACCGCTATGCTTAAGCGTAATTCAGTCGAGTCACATCCATGGCTTCAATATACTGGGTAATGAAGTAACAGTCTTAGCTTATGCAGCCGATCTAGCGTTCTTATGCACGGATAAGTCCAGTGTTGAAAAGGTAGTATTGAGAATAGAAGAATTTGGCAGCGTATCAGGAGCGCGAATGAACTCCTCAAAAAGTTTAGGCTTATGGTTTGGCTCATGGTGCTATACACCAGAACAGTTTGCAGGCGTTAAGTGGACTGATGTCCCGCCAAAGTATCTTGGCGTGCCACGAGATGCATATAAATTAAGCGCACACTATTGGAAAGAACGGGTTTCGGCCCTGCAAAGTTCGCCCAGACATTCGTTCCACAACGACTTTCTATTTTTGGGAAAGCCGAAGCCTGCAATAAGTTCTTGGCAACAATAATTTACTATGATATTGCAAGTTATTCATTGTGCTATAGGCTATACATCCAACGCTTTCACCTTATCTTTGCAACCTTCGTATGGTCTTCAACTTTTGAGCCCACGAGGCGAGACAATATTTTTAGGTCTGTTAGTGAAGGTGGGCTGGGCTTAGTACATCTTTATGTGCGGCAAATAGTGTCTCGTTTCTTCTTTTTTCGCGATACTTCGCATCCTATAATTCGGTCATACATGCAAGTCGCACTTGTTAATGCGTTACCTGATTTAGTTGTTTCTTCAAATTTTTCTTCGCGCTTATGCTTGTGGGGGTTCATGCAAGAAGTTTACTTGGCGGTTCGTTTCCTGACAGTTCGGTTTTCCACTGAATACTTGTATTCTGTGTCGCGCGAAACGTTGTACAAAGACTTGCTGTCCATGCTATTTCCGCCTCCACTTTACCGATCAATATACATTAAATGGCCAGGCCACGATGTACTAAAGCGAGTTCACAAAATGTATTTATCCCCTTGCTACAAAACATTCTTTTATAAAGTTCATAGTGAAACCATACCGGTTAAAACATGGCTACAAAAAAAAAAAAGGGTATCTTTGTCTCTTCTGTTAACTGTCGCCTTTGTGATGTACCAGAGACAATTGAACATTGTTTTATTAGCTGCACCGACGCCATCCTATTTTGGGATGTCCTCCAACGGACTTTAAAGAAAGACTTTGAGATTAACGCGCATACTGTGCGATACCTGCTGCCAACTTCTGGTAATAGTGCACCTTTCGATATGTTTTTTTTTGTCGTGGGAATGCACAGTTTGTGGATAACGCGAATGATGGACCGAAACGCCGAAACGATGGTACCTACAAGGGTACATTTTATCCAAATGACTCTACACCTAAAACCGTATTTTGCTGAGGTGCTTATCCTTAGCACCCTTCTTAAGTGAAACGAACGTTTCTACTCACAGTATGAACGATGCCTTTTCTGTGTGTGACTTTCATTGTGCCCTCTATTCTCTGACTATGCAGAACTGGTGAATTTCTGGTTGAATGCTATTATAATAAATAAATAAATAAATAAATAAATAAATAAATAAATAAATAAATAAATAAATAAATATTTATTTTTGACAAAATCAAATACAAGATGGGTATAAGTACACATTCGGAGGTCCCGAAGTAACAACTGTCGGGGGGACCTCCTAACAAGACATGAAAAGGGGATAGTAGGATCGTGGCAAACAGTGAGTCATGTCATATATAATACTATGAAAGAAAGAAATAAGCTGTGGAAAGCTGTGGGTGCTCAGTGGGATGCCGAGCATGAGGTCGCGGGATCGAATCCCGGCCACGGCGGCCGCATTTCGATGGGGCGAAATGCGAAAACACCCGTGTACTTAGCTTTAGGTGCACATTAAAGAACTCCAGGTAGCCGAAATTTCCGGAGTCCCCCACTACGGCGTGCCTCATAATGAGAAAGGGGTTCTGGCACGTAAAACCTCATAATTTAATTTTTTATATTTTTATTCTTTCTTTCTACATAGCGCTTCCTTTCTTTCTTCACATACATAGGATGAAGAAAAAAAAGGGAGAGGAAATTTCAGAAATGACAACGTGAACGAAAGAAAGAGAGGAGTATCGTATAAGATAGAGGACGTGAGAAGGAGGAAATAAATGATGACTAAGAAATGAAATATGGAAAGATAGAAACAAGGAAACAAACAAGAAAGAATATGAAACAGAAAAAGCCGGCAAGATAGAAAGAAGAGAACAAAGGCACGTACATGAAAAGAAGTATGGAGAGAGGGAGAGAGAGGGGGGGGGGGCCCACGAGAAGCAAAGGTATATAGCTAAACAAAGAAATACGAAAATAAATAGAAAAAATATAAGGAACGAAAGATGGAAGGAAAGAAAGAGAGAAAAAAAGAAAGATGAAAGGAAAGTAGGCAGCTAGGAATGAAAGAAAGGGAAAGTTGCATAACGACAGATTTCGTTGCGTCGCATGCTGCCGTTGACCTCTCTGCGCGTGTTTTTCCTTTTGCGTAGCATCCCAGGGTCCCGAATGCGCGTACCGGCGGCCACCACCGGTGGCGAAGAACTCTGGTGGCGACACAAAATGAACGCAGCTCAGGTCGAAACGTCCCGTGGGCCTCCCATTTGACATCGCACTCCGGGATCTCTCCACTCCTGCCCAGCGTGTCTTTCTTTTACCTCTTTGCTTTACATTTGCCTCCTGCTCGCAGTTTTGCTGCCGTGTGCGGCGCTTTTGCATACGCGCACCTCTGCGCGATAAGCTGCACACTAGGACGAAGGTAGGTAGGGGAGCCTAAATGGCGGGAACTTTGGACACTGTTGTACACAACGAAGTTCGCAGGCATTAGTTCTGTGGAGTATACCTTTCTCCGGGTCACGCGCACGGCGCTAATAATGCGAGAACTCCCGTGTGCTTAGAATCAGGCGCAGGCTGAAAAAAAAAAAAGAACCCTACGTGGTCAGAAATTGATCACCCGCCGCGGTGGCTCCGTGGCTATGGCGTCTCTGCTGCAGGTCTCAATATCGCCGGTTCGATTCCCAGCGGGAGAGGCGGCTCCATTTGGATGGATGTGGGATGCAAAGAAGAGAGAGAGGGGAAAAAGAAAACGCTCGCGTACCTAGATTTAGGGGCACGTTAAAGAACCCCAGGTGGTAGAAATTAATCTGAAGCCCTACACTACGGAGTCTCTTATAGCCCCGTTGTTGGTGTGGGATATGGAAATCAATCCATCTATCAATGAAAAATTACTTCCAAGCCCCTAAATCGGTATCTCTCATACTTAGCACGTTCGTCGCTTAATGAACCAATCAATATCTATCTATCTATCTATCTATCTATCTATCTATCTATCTATCTATCTATCTATCTATCTATCTATCTATCTATCTATCTATCTATCTATCTATCTATCTATCTATCTATCTATCTATCTATCTATCTATCTATCTATCTATCTATCTATCTATCTATCTATCTATCTATCTATCTATCTATCTGTCTGTCTGTCTGTCTGTCTGTCTGTCTGTCTGTCTGTCTGTCTGTCTGTCTGTCTGTCTGTCTGTCTGTCTGTCTGTCTGTCTGTCTGTCTGTCTGTCTGTCTGTCTGTCTGTCTGTCTGTCTGTCTGTCTGTCTGTCTGTCTGTCTGCCTGCCTGCCTGCCTGTCTGTCTGTCTGTCTGTCTGTCTGTCTGTCTGTCTGTCTGTCTGTCTGTCTGTCTGTCTGTCTGTCTGTCTGTCTGTCTGTCTGTCTGTCTGTCTGTCTGTCTGTCTAAATTTAATAATTTATCTAAATGACGTTTAGGGTACCAAGTGCCACTTCGAGCATTACATGTGAGAAGGGACGAGAAATAGTAAAAATATCCTAACCAACAGTGCGGTAAAATTCTGTAGCGCTGTCACAAAATTAAGACTGAAAAATGAATAACTTGAAACGTGTGACGTAACTACACGGCATGATGTAAAATGACCTTGACGAAAGCAATTCTGAACAGATCAACCATGACCCATGCAAGGATTTCGAATGTGAACGCCGTCTCAGTAGCATGGTCGTAAGTATGTAATGGAGAGTAGTGGGTTGTGGGTGACATCTGAACAGATTGTGCCTCTGCGTATAGGTTTACCTCCTTTTTTTCTTAATGAAGTGATTACGAAAAGGTCGTAATGGCGTTGACCTAGCAGAAGGGCGCGGGTCAAGTCGGCGGGGATGCTCGGACGTTAGCCAGCTAAGAGCCTCAACACACCGACATCAAGCCGTGGCAATGGCCGGGACCTGAGGTTTAATGTCCGCACCGACCTCTCGTCCGAAGCAAGTTGAGCGAAGGCGACAAGAAAGCAAAAATATAAAAAAAATATCAGCACGCGAAACTTAAAGTAGACACACAGAGGCGGTCTGCGTTGGAGTTCTGCGTTAAGATACGCGCAACCATGACGACAGAGGCAAATGGCCGGACATTTCGAAACAGTCGCAGATAAGGGTAGCACAGAGGTTGAGGCCCTGAGGACGCGCCTACAGCTTGGGAAGTAGGCACATGGCTACAAGTTTAGTGCAGGGCGCTACTCGCCTATCCAGAAACCTAGAAATCTTAAACATGGTACAAAATGTAACACGGTAATAAATGCTGTTGTCATCCAGCATAGAGCAGCAACTTTTTCATTCTTCGTGACAATGCATCGCTCGGGTGTTCTCAACAACGTATTGCGAGTGGGTGCCCACAATTAACGCGCTGTTCTGCCATTTATTTTAACACTGAAAAGCGGGCACCGGCTTGCAGAAACGCCAAACGGAAACCGTATATGCCGGACACTTGCATGACATTTTGCAAATGTCTTTTTTTTATCAAGTCGTAGCAGATGAGTATCTATCTCTCTGAATGCATGTACTAAAGAAAGGAAAATAAAGAAAGAATGAAAGAAAGAAAGAAATGGATCCGTATAGATTGCTCCTTCAGAGCTCTGCGTTGTTCAGGCCAAACTTTATTTGAAATTGCGCGCCCAAACCGTGGCAACCATTACGTCATGATGATATGATGCCACAGTTTTTGTTTGGCGAAGGACAGAAAAAAGTGTTTAGTATAACTTAATAGAACGAACTGAAAGAAATCATGTCGTGCAACAGGTCCGGCGCATTATTCGTTCGAGCTAATATGTTTTTGTGAGCACAAGAGCTATTTGAAGAGGTTTGACGTTAACCCTAGCGTTTAACCGTTACCTCTTGTGGGTTCTATATAAATAATTTTCTCGTCGAGGTCTCTGAAAATTAGCGTGAAATGCAACAAACGTGACGTCGGTAACAACCTCTCAAGGGTCATTTGGGGATGCGAATATCACGGCTTTGCCTCGAAGCTGTAACTAATATGGCTTAAATCGGCTTTCGTTTCTAGACTATTCCTTGCCGTTAGCCGTCTAACGTTATTTGCATATTTACAATGCGGTACTTGAAGTGCGCCTTCTGTATTGCCAGCACTGGCTATTGTGATCAGCATGAGAGCTTCGTGCGTTGATAGCGTGCCTCAATACATAGGATGATTAAAATTAAGCTGTACAGATTTCTTAAAATTAGGCGCTGGGTAATGCGGGAAATCCACCTCCGCACATAATTCATAGGGTCAGGGGGAGACAACGTGAGATTAGGACTGTCACCGTCAGACACCAACTTAAGCAAATTTGAATAATGAACTTTAGTGACTACAGTAAGGGGGCATGTTTGCATTTGAAACTTAGAGGCTGTCGAATTTCTACACAATTCCATTTGGCAGAATTTGCACGCGGCAGAATCCGCGTGCAAATTTTGATCGCAGTTCACATGTGTTATGTAGTATAAGTACTGTGTAGTATTACGTAGTATGAGACTAAACAAAAGGGGTGTGTGCCACTTTACTGGCTGCAGTATACGTGATGCATCCTGCATACGCGTCAGAATTTTCAACATGCATCTTTCCGCAGTATCTGCGCTGCGCGTGTGCGCGCGTAAACTGAAACGCGGAGCTAACGTTACGATTGCTTGCAGCAGGGCTGCACTCTCAACAAGCACCCAGCACGTTGGTGCCGTTGATTCCTCCGCTTCACATGGAATGCCCGAAGTGATTTATCTCACTAGACATAACAGCGCGAAGAGAGAGAGAGAGAGAGAGAGAGAGAGAGAAAGGATGCCCCCTGGAAGATTTTCCGCCCCTCGTCGTCAAGGAAGAATGAGGCAAGTGGGAATTGTTCCACTGCCAATTGGTTCTACGTACCCTCCCCCCCTCCCCAAACGCACGGGTTTACCATACCCCGAGCAAGTGTTTCCCATTTCTTACACGTCATCTTGCTCTTTGTATATATATACACACGCACGCATGCACACACACGTCCCGTTTCCATTGTCTCTCTGTCACTCTGCGTATAGCTCACGACCCACGACCAGAGCCGATGAAAACGTTTCTGCTGTTTGGGGTGCACTGAGAGAATCCCTTTATACTCTTCTTCCCACTCAGCAGAGCAGTCACTGCGGTGCAGCAGGAAGGCGGTAGTGACGGGAGAACGGACGTATATAGAAATGACCGCTTCCTGAAGGATGGGGGAAGGCGGGGAGACATGCGCACATAGACAAACGAGTGTGCCACCGTATATGCCATGGCACGCGCGACTTTCATGGCATCAGCCCTTTCTTCCCTTCCGCCCCGCGTCAATTCTATCCGTGCCAGCGTCAAGACTCTGGAAGACCGGCGTGGCCTCACTATACATCAAGACCTTCTTCTTTTCCCCCTTTTCCCGTTCCTTCCCCGGGAGCGCGGTCTTCCTCTGAATCTCGCGGTTTCCATTTTGGAGGCTGCCCGCAGATACGTCCCCGGCGTTTAGGGAAGGACGAGAGAAGATGGGCCAGGGCACATACAAATACGGCCGCGTCCTCCCGTCCGGTCCGTCCCGAGAACGACGTTCTCTCATCTGTCCATCTCTCTCCGGGAGAAGGAGCAGGACGTTAGCCACGCCGCCCGTTCGTACGCACACACGAGCACGAACACGCGCACAAATAGTGCAACGATGGTTGCGCCGCACTGCTGTAACCCAGACGTGAACTCCATTCGGGAAGGCCGTCTCCCTAACCCCCTTCCCACCTTTCCTTCTCCCGACTACCCGAAAAACCTTCCTCCTCTCTCGATCGTAAATACGAAACTTGGCGGCTTCGGTACGAAAGGCCGACTCCTCAGTCGCTCTCTCCCCTCCGTTTTCCGCGGCGCTTTCCCGCAGACGCCGCGTGCTGCGTCCTCCTCGCCCGATCGTAAATACGAAACTGGCGCGCGGGCGGTCGAAGACGGCGGCCGGAACCGCGTGCTTGCGCGCGCTCGCTGCCTCACTCTTCGCTCTCTGGGCTCCCGCCACAATATTTCCCGGGCAGAGCGCGCTTTCCTTACGCGAAGCTGAACGCTGCCAGAAGTCATTAGGGGGAGAGGAGGCCAACTCCCCGCGCGAGTCGATATGAAATTGGATGCCCTTCGGAACGCAGGTTATTATTACCCCTGACTGTGCGGCTTCGCCACCCACCTTCTCGACCGGTGGCTTTTCCTCAAAGCTCTCACGCAGTGTCGCTAATTCACGTCGTTTTCTCTTTCTGCTTTCTCTCTCGCTCTTATTTTGCATTCTTTCTTCCCTGTCATCACTTCGTCGTATTTGATTTCTGGAACACATTCGATTAAAATGAATAGCGTCGCTCATTCGAGGGTGCGACGCCATTTACTGAGCCACGTGCTTGCTGATTTGCTCAGCCTTCTCTCCGAGCAGTTTCCACGCCCTCTTCTGGTGTGGCGGGTCACATCGCCTCAGTCGCAGGACCACCTGGCGCTGCTTCCACCGACTAACACAGTTTCGATCGCAGGTTGCTGTACGTCGTGTATCCGGGTAAGCGGCCGCCGCAACGCTGTTCACTTCAGCCCAGCAATTTCTCTTTCCAAGTAGCAGTTCTGTGATTAGAAGCTAATGGTTTGTGACGAGAAAAAAGAAACAGAAAGAAAGCTCGGAAAAACAGTTATATAGAGTCTTGGGTGGCGGTATGGGAGGGTCTTTTTCACCCTCGCGAACTTTCTAGAGCTTCACACTTCTGAGCGCGATGTAGTGTGTTCGATTGTCGAATCCGATAGACTCATTCTGAACGGGCCGGAACGCTAGAACCCCCAAGTATACTTGCATTTCAAGGCACATTAATGAACATCACTTGTATTCAGAATCAATATTTAGTTCGACGGGGTAATATCGTGCATCGTGTCACGTAGGCTGGATGTCATTATGGAATATTATGGAATTTCATATTGGAGCAAGTGCCAGCTAATCCTGATTCTGGACATAGTTAGGGTGAATGCGTCAGGAGAACAGCAAATACCACTTACGAACGAGAAACTTCGCGAGTTCGGCTCCTGTTCTTTTTTTGAAGAGATATTGAACCGACGTAGCTTAAACGTGCGACATTTTGGAGGAAAAAAGCAGCAGAATATGTCAAATTTATCACTAACTGGTGCATTTTGCCTTATTTTGCTGCCATAAATGAGGTGTTTGCCTTTTATCTTGCCAAGCTCAAACGGATGATAACGTAATATTTTTTTTCTGGGGCGCTCTTACTTCGTAGCTTCTCCTTCACTGCCACAGAAAGTAGTCCGTGATTGTAGTAACAATTGAAAGACAGACGACCAATACAACATTACAAGCTCATACTGACTGTTGAACTAATGCCACGTTAATTTTAACTGGTTATTGTTCTGTAATAAAATCGTGAGCCCAGTACAGAAGTGCCAAGAAGAGTAGCGACAGAACTGTGTCATCAGCTAAGCACTGGCACCATGTTACGCCCGCCTTTAGCGAAATGTGCGGCTTTACCGTCTGGAAAAAGTATGCGCAACCTTTCCTTCATTGTGCCATCATCATAAGCTTGAAAGATAAGGAGGGAGGTCATTGTCGTCTAGATCTTATAATCTTTCCACACTGCGATGATTCTGACCAGCAGGAGAGGAAGTTAACATGCTAGACATAGAAAAAAATGTCGCAGTTTCGCCCGAAAGGCGAAGCATCGATTGCGAGAGCAAATTAACAGACAACCATACGAAGTAAGGATAGTACTTTTATCGGCCGTGTCAACTTGTAAGCATTCACTTGCTAACTAAATTAACAAGCATGGTGTCAGCGCTCAGTGCAAGCATGAACACACACTCGATGACCGCGGACACTCGCTGCCAAAACGCTGCGGTGAGGAAACGAGGCGACAGCAGCGAGCGAAATTACCTTCGGGCGCACGTCGCTTCAACGCAAACTGAACGCCGAGAACAGCACGCACAAAGCTACGAGCCGTCGACGCACTAGACTCGCAGATACGGCCTCGTGACTGCAGTCGCCATATGCGCAGTTGCCCGGCCGGAGCAGAACAACAACTCCTCCTCCCCCCCCCCCCCCCAGCTGCCTGGCAACGTTGGGTGCCTTGCGCACGACGGAAGACGGCACGCTTCCTCCCTGCTTTCTTCCCTTTCGCGCGGGCGAGATTGAGCAGCCGACGGTCGGCTCTCCTTGCACGCTTTCACTCGCACATACAGCGAAGGGCACGCCGCGACGGTGTCATCGCCCTTGCACCTTATATGGAACATCACGGCGACACCGACAGCCTAAATGCGCCTGCAGTGTCAATATAATTCATATCGCAATAAAATAGTTTTCCTTCGGGTGTTTCGTCACAGCCCCCACAACAGCCGTGGCGTTCTGCTATCGAGCATTAGGTAGTAGGTCCCATTCCCAGCCACAGAGGATCTGTTCTCACGAGTGCGGGTTGCAAAAAAGCACTCGTTTACTGTGATGCTTGACGGGTATCGTCATTTTTTGTTAACAAGAGCCAGTGATTTTAGCACCTTTGGTGGGTCTTGCCTCCCAACTCCCACTTTTTTTACCGAAATGCGACCTTTGGGACTAGGAATACAACCCCGAATCCCCTTCTAAGCAACTGAACCGCTGCAGCCGCTGAACCGTGGCGGCAGTGCAGTAGAGGTCCGACGCCACAATTTCCAAAAAAAAATTAGAATAGAGAAAGGTATCCTGAATTAGACCGGATTTGCATTGGCGAGCGTCTGACAGCGGGAAAACCCTCTCTAATGGCTGGGGAGCGCTGCCAGGTGGCGTTCGCTACTGCGTCGCGTGCCTCGGCAAGTGACGACATGCTGCGTCGTGACGCCACGCTCAGACGGTGAGCGCTCGAGGCGACTCCTGGTGCCGACGAAGCGGCGCGGCGCTTTCGGGTCGATTGAATTCCTGCGCGAAGGGAACGAAAAGAAAGGAAGAAAAGTAGCGGGAAAATGAACCCAGCGCTCGCGCTCCGCAAAAAACTCGGGACGACCTGAGGCGCGGCCTTCAGCGGGGAGAAAGCGGTCATCGTTCGGTGCGAAAGGGGGAGGGGGGAAACTAAGGGAGGAGGCGGGCGAAGGAGATGTGGTGGTTGCGAAAACGATCACTTCCACTTTCCGCGCCGCGCGCGCGTGCCGCGAGTGAAAACGATTTATACATTCCCTTCAAGAATTACGCTCTTAAACAAACGCCAGATATTGTGTCGCACAGAAAATGCGGCTCCAAAAAGGCGAGCGTCAGCGAGCGAGGACAAACAGGTCAGGGCGTTGTTTGCCCAGCGGTGCCTTGTCTCACTAGAAACCGCGAAGCGTTGTGCAAGCTATACGAGAGGTGCGCGAAGCATTTGACCAGAGAAGCAACCGCTCTTACTAAGAACAAAAAAAATTATTTCAACATTTCTTTAGGCGTCTGATACTTTTCAAGCGCAGAGAACTCGCGTAGTAAGCTGATGGCTAGAACTCTCGTTGTCGGCACAGATGATTTCGTACGCCTATAGAAAACGGCATGGCTGGTAGCCCTGTGGCTCACGTGCTCACGTGATTGTGACGACAGCACGACTTCGCATTTTATTATCGATTTCCGTCGTTCTTTCTGTCTTCTTTTCTTTCTCTATTTAGCTTTTTTTTTGTTAGCGGAGACACTGTCTACAATATAAACGCTCTAACACTGGATATCTAAGGCAAACATATGCTAACATGTCAACAGCAATCCTTGTTGACGACGACCTGATGACATACAGCAATTCTCTTGTTTTATTACATGATGCCGGACAGTTGTTGCCTAGAAGAGTCACGGTTTGTACACGAGGCTGTGCTGTCGGGGAGGGCATTCCATAGGGTCATTGCATTTGTAGAAAATGAATGGTTGATCGCTGACGTTCGTCCGCGAATGTGCGCTATCGCGTGACTTATTAAGGCGGGGAGGTAATCTTGGTGGTGGCTTTAACGGGGGTATCTGGATTGTGGGTTGTAATAAAAAGGAACCCAGAAGGCAGAGGCGGAAGATGATGCGACAGGAATTAAGAGGTGGTAGGTGATGCTTGCGCTTGAGTGGTTACACTAGATCTTGCGCATGCACAAAGCACAAAGTATCGCAAAGCACGCAAACACACGGTATCGCCCATTTTCGCCCGGACGAAGAAGTGCCAAAATTCGCCTTTAGCATTGTGTATAAGCGAATGTAACTCCCGGCTGTCCAACATCGCCGATATGTCAGATCCTTCAGTATTTCTTTCAGCGCTCCTGGGCTATTTACAAATGGAAAAACATTGCTAACCTGTACCTCCTTGTCTTCGTTTTATATACAGTCTTTGTACGCTATATGTATGCAGTGTTCTTTCCAATATATTTATGATCAGTGTTTTATTGGCTATTTAAACAAAATGTTCTATACTCGTCTTCAATGTATTCGGTTAACTTTGTTTTGACTATGCTAATCTGAACGCCTTGGTTCAAATCAACTTGCTATTTCTTTTTTCTTGTTCTGTTGTTAGTATTCTTGTCTTCGATTCGTATTGTTTATAAATGATATTTACGTACTCAATTTAAATCCCCCCTATGTAATGCCCACTAGGACATTTAGGGTATTGAAATAAATAAATGAAATAAATAAAAATGAATAAATAAAAGAAATATATAAACCCAGAAACTATATACCATGCGGCGCGATTTTGTACTGCTTCTAAGTATGCCAGTTAGGTATGACTGAGAGGTATATGCAAGATAGCGGATACAGGGACAGCGGATAGGGCATACTCGAGGCAACAGGCAGTATTTTGAAAATATTGTATATTATATTTCAAAGTCAGTGTGCGCGACACCACGTGACCGCTGCTTCGGCACTCGACCGTTTTTTACAAAGTAGGCTTTGAAAGGAATTCAAACATTAAGAACGCTACAAAACGAAAGCCATACTATACGGTTTCTTGAAGAAAGCAAAATTGAAAGATCGAGAATAGCGTTCAACTGAATTCGTGCTTTTTGCTGAAAAACCTTTCTTGCAAAAGTGGTGATTTACGAAAAATTCCCTGTGGTTCGGAAATTTTACCCGAGGCGCTTAGCAGACAAGCGTAGACGCTCTACTGATAACGCAAGAGTCCGTGTAATGGTTTCCCTAGGACTGATCGAACCGCGACATGTTCGTTAAACATATTTAATGGCCACATAGTTATACCGGCGCTTGTGAGAAATTGCCATTTATAGTTGTGTATAAAGTAAAAGCACTTATGTTTTTTACGGCGGACGGAACTTGAACTGAGCTGTGTGCCTCTTTTGATGGACAGACGTCAAGATAACTCTCCATTGCGGCGTTGTTCTTATTCGTTTCATTATTATTATTATTATTATTATTATTATTATTATTATTATTATTATTATTATTATTATTATTATTATTATTATTATTATTATATTTCTCTATATGTATGGCTGCATAACACAGACAAATGAAGCAGCCCGAAATACTCTCTACCTCAATCTCTCCACTGCAACCCATGCCTAAGAGAACAAGCGTCACGAAGCCAAGGTATATACCAACTAAGATCTGCGGTAGTAGTTTGAAACTAGTAAGGGGAACTGTATTAGCAACTCTCTGCTTCAGTGAATTCCAAATTTTCCTACAGTAATAGTCATTCCACTTTATGAATTTGTGCAGAAATAGATTGGCAATGACAGGTTGCGCTCCCACGTTACTAGCTCTCTTCTTTTCTCCTCAGCTCATTTGCACTCGTAGCATACCGTTCTACAGAGTGTATCAATCAATCAATCAATCAATCAATCAATCAATCAATCAATCAATCAATCAATCAATCAATCAATCAATCAATCAATCAATCAATCAATCAATCAATCAATCAATCAATCAATCAATCAACCAATCAATCAATCAATCAATCAATACATTAATTAATTAAATATCCGATCGCGTTAAACGAGCAATACATTTCTCATTAAGAAAGCAACACTTTCTGTACAAAGCGCCTAGAAACAATAGTCTAATGACTGATAACGCACATTATGATAACGCACATTATTATGACGGTGAACACAGTCATAATAAGATAACATGCAAATAAGCTGCAGTATCTGAGGAAGAGGAGGAGACAAAGGGGAGGAAAGCCAGGAAGGTTAGCCAGTGTAAGTACCAGCTGGCTACCCTGTGCCGAGGAAAGGGGTAAAGGGAATAAAAGGAGAATGCAATACATGAGAAGCATTCAGGTCTAGCGCTAAAGTAATGGATAGTGCGGAAATGCAGAATTTTATAAGCCGCACGGCGATAAAACCTACACTTGCTGAGTGAATATCGGAGTCATACTTATGTGGCCGCGCCACCGGACGCCACCTCCTCAGCGCAACTTACCCGCATTTAGCCCTTGGACTCAACCTTGAACCCGGAGTTTTGTCGTGTCGACTATTGCGACCGAAGTCAATTATCGTTTATTTTGCTTGCATATTCAGGGTGTTCTTCTTTATTTTTTTATCTGCTAAAAAATAATAAATATTGCCTGTGGCAGATTGCGCAATTCTAACCCTTGTTGTAAATTACTCGATGAGGCGGTTATTACTCCAAGAGAAATGAAAATGCCAATTGAATAATCAGTATAATTACGGTAATAAACTTTTTAACCAATAACTTTACGGCACATTATTTAATCTGAGAGTTGTAGTTGGGAGTGCGCAAGGCATATCGATTTGGAACGAATTCTGAGCATGGCACCGGTTTTGAGATATATGCGCCGTCAAACTTGCGGTAAAAATGCCACGCTGTTCGACTTACTCTATTTAAGAAGGTGCTGCTTTGTGCATTGAAACCCGAAATGAATTGGAAAGCCAACACATTTCGTCCGACACAGGAAATTATTATCTCGAAGCTGGCGTAGTCCTGAGAATTCGTTCCAAGTCGATATGCCTTGCATACTCATTAGCTACAATTCGCAGACTGAAATATGTGCTGTGAAGTACTTAAGGAAAACGTTAATTAGCGTAATTATGCTGGTTATTCAACTGAATATTTTGATTTCTCGTAGAAGTAATGGCCGCCTCAGCAAGCTATTGAAACCAAGGGTTAGAATTGTGCTACCTACCACAGGCAGTTCTTTAGAAATGCTTGATAGAGCTAGAAGGAAAAAATCGAGAAAACACCCTGTAAATGCCAGAAAACAATTTGAATATTAGCGAAAGGTTTGCATTTTCTATCTTTACACTTGTCTCGAGCTCGTTGTTTGCAAATGTGAGTGAAGCAGTCAATCAACCGGACTACGTTATAGTGACCATGTTCAAGACACGACGACATAGCGCAAGCCAGTGTGTGCGTTCCTGACTCAAACGCTTCTTGAAATTTTCCGGATTGTAGGCGTAGATACGGCAACATTACGGCTGCATCGTCTTTCTATTAATTGATTCACTGCAGATCTTGTGGATCTGAAGATACTATCGAAGTACTGCTGTGCACTTGCCCTCAATGCGCCGTCCAGTGCCTCTATCTATACAGGCCGCACTAAACCAGCTGAATTCGCAAACATATTCTGAGAAGCAAATTCTTGGACCGTGGCTTTGGAGTATTCGTCGTCGGCACAAGAAGCCGTTCGCGCACCTGTGCAGTTCTTGAAGGTAACCGTTTGTAGCCTTCTTGTGCATCTTCTGCTGCGGGCGCAGCGCTAGCGCTGTACCTATATTCCCCTTTTCATTCCCCCTTTCCTTTGCCCCGAATCATGTTTAGCGAACCGAGCGTTCGTAATTCAGGATTCCAGCGGTAACCTTCCTGCATTTTATGGTGCGCACTACGTGACAAATGGCAGATGAGATGACACACGACGATAGCAACCTCACAGCGTCACCAGTGCCACCCCCTGATAAAACTCCTCGAAACCCCAATCTCACCAGCTCTCCTTCCAGCCATTGCCAAGTTCAAGTATACTCGACATCAGTTGCGGATGCATAAAAGCGTGCTTGTGATTAGTAATTCACTCAGAGTCCCAAAGAGCTAGTTGAGACTTTCGCGTGAACCTGCATTGCTTGCCATTTGTCGCTTAGCCCATATGAAGAATGAGCCGAGTTGGCCCCGAAATGTTGGGCGTTATGCATCTCAGTTTCGAAGGCGTTAGCATTTCTATGCTTGCCCAACGAGGAAACCACTCCGTCCGTTACGAAAAACAATCACTTTCAAGATAAGGCCCGCAGCAGGGTGCGAATTCACCTTCGTGCTGCACCTCTCTCATTTCAACGCGAACTAAGCGGCGAGAACACATCGCACACGAAGCTATCAGCTCTCGGCGCACTGTGCCCCCATCGCACACCGCTTTCAAGACCGCATCCGCGCGGCCGCGTCATACGCCGCCCTCGACGGAGTGTGGTTCATCGCTGTTCCCGATGGTTCGGTCCGGATGGATAAGGCTTGTAAAGAGCGATAACGCCTTATAATGATGGGAACGTCATCAGCGCGCCTCGCGCCACCATTTGCAGTAGTTTGCTTGCGTCATAAATTCACCTTGCGCCGCCGTCTGCAGCAGTTCATGTCGCCCCAGCGCTGTCGTTTATACTGGTTGGATCAGGTTTCATAACGCTGATAATGACACCGAGCTGCGTGGAGATGAGCAAGTGCCGCAATGCTTACGCATACTTAAACAACTCCCGGAGGAGTTTCTTCGTGAAGTTTCTATTGGGTGGGGACATTGTCCCCTCCGCAACAGGACAAATATCCTAGTGAGTTCAGAGACGAAAAACTGTTAACATTCAACTACCATTCCTCGTGAGGGCACCAAAAACTTTTTATGCCTTTTGAAACCTTGTTTGTTGAACCTCTATGCCCCAACGTACTCATATTGACAAGTTTTGCACGTCCTTTGCAGAAAGTTATGCTGTGTTCTTATTGATTGCTCCTTCAGGTCTGTCCGTCTTTCACGGCCCTGTTGTCCTTACGACAGAGTCTATTGAGTTTCAGCAAAAAATACAAAGTTGTTGTGAGGCGACCAGCGGAGTCTGGTATAGGTGTGGCTGCCAGCATCCTCCTTCTTTTTAACGCTTCTTTTTTTCCCCTTCTCGTCGATTCTTCTGATTTCGTCTTCATCCACCTCTCTTTCTTTTGCTTCTGGAATCCTAGAGGGGGACTAAAGTGTGGCGGCCGTCCCAAGCCAAGACGAGCCTTCGGGGAGATCAATAGAAGGCGCAGGCCGGACCCGTGCGCGCCCATTGCATTTCCTGGCTCCTTCTTTCCCTTTTCACTATTTTTGCGTTATGTCTTCTTTACTTGTTTTCCTCGATCTTCTCGCGACCGTCCGTGCTAATAGCATTAGGCGCGCGAAGACCCCCCTCCCCCCCCCCTTTTTGTTTTCCTTTTAGGTGTGTGTTTCTTGCTCAAGCCTTCCGCGACTCCCGATGCCTCGTCTGTTTCTTTTATTTGTTTACTTGCTTTTTTTTTCCCTTCTCACGTTCCCTTCGGATTCCGCCTCAACTCTTGCTCTCTCCGGAGACAGCGAGAGGTTCTTCGCCCCGGCTATTTCGGTGCAGTGTCCTCCAGATCGAGAACGCCAGACGGTGCGCGACGCACAATGCGGCAAGATGCGTTTATTTCACTGTATTTTGTTGTTTAGTATTAATGCCTACTGCATCGCCCCAACAGAGGATGTATACACAACCTAAAGGTATCATACTTACCAAAGGTAGCAGTACAAACAATAAAAAAATTAAACGCGACATGGGCACAGAGCAGTCATAACAGAAAAAGAACGAGCAAGCTAGCTAGCAAACAAAGGAGCCAGATTCACATCGCTTTTCCTTATTAAGAGCTGTTCGCCATTGGCCAGTAGCCCGCACCAGTGTCCAACGGAACGATTGTCTGGAACTTGCCGTGGCGAACACTTCTGGCGCAGAAACATTTTTTTTTTATGCGAACGGATGCGCAAAGAAAATTATATGAGATGTGAGCGATTGCAAGCATGCTGCAAACTTCATCGCTCAACGGCTTCAGGCAAGACGAAGAACTGGTTAGCAACAAGAAGAAACACATGGGGGAGGGGGGGGGGGTCAAAAGGGCGGAGACCTGCTCTGAATGAAAGCATTGCTCATCAAGGAAAGCCGGGATTGACATTATTGTTAATAATAAAGAAGTGTTTTAATTATTAATTCAGAGTACATAGGGGAGAGTCAACGCAAGCTCACACACACATGCACACACACAAAAGTGCAACTCTAACAATGACAAAGTAGATCGCTTCCTTCTTGTGAGTTATTATGAGGTGAAGCAAATTGAGCAGGTAGGCCGGCTATCTCAATGTCTCTCGCTACCCACCACGATGGCTTAGTGGCGATGGCGTATTGCTGATGAGCGCTAGGTCGCGGATACGATGCCCTTCGGCGGCGGCCGCATTTCTATGGGGGCGGAATGCAAGAACGCTAGCGCACTTGTGTATTGAGGTACGCGTTAAATGGCGTCAGGCGGTCGAATTCAATTCGCAGCCTTCCACGACGGCGCCCCTCACGGCCGACTGTGCTGTTTTGGGCCGTTAAACCGCATAATGTAAGAGGAAGGTTTAACTCGGGGCTCCTATCTATGTACATGAGAAAGCAGAAATGTTTTTTTTCTCGGCAACCAGTGCATCAAATTCGATGAGGTATGTTTAATTTAAAAGCAAAAGTTCAGGTCTTGTGAGTGTCGGTTGCGAATTTATGACTTCGGTCGTCCACTTTTTAACAAAAATGAGCGTAAATAAAAAAAATTGTTGAAAACGAAACTATCTCGTTTAAAACTCTGTAACTCAGCAATGAAAAAAAAAGAGATATCACAATTCTGTAAATTGCACATAATAGAACATATAAAGCGGACAAAATTGAGATACTATACATGGCTCTCAAATAAACCACTAATGCGCGAATAGAACATTTACAATGCCCTTGTAAACAATGTAACACGTAAGATAAAATTTGACATATCAACTTTGTCCGCTTTAGATGCTCTAACGGATACAGTTTAAAAACCTGCGCTGTCTATTCTTGTTGCGTAGCTACAAAATTGTAAATTTCACGTAGCAATTCTTTTTTCAGACTTATCAATATTTGAAGATTCCTTTTAAAACATTCAGGCGCTAAATTGAAATTTCGCTTTTAGCAGTCACTATAATTTAACTTTCGCTCTCAATTGCAACAAATTTTATTAAAATTGACCCAGTGGTTATCTCAGAAAAGCGTTTCTGCGTTTTACATGTATTTGAAAAGGCGGCATTCGAGTTTGGCTCGAGTTAAAGCTTCCTCTCAACTATATATGCAAGAGCATCTATTTTTTTTTTTTCAGAATCAGAAACAGTTTTATTTTCCTCAAGGAAAGGAAAAATGGACCCCAGACAAAAAGCTGCTCATTGAGCAGCTTGACCTACCCTACCCCCATCCACTTTGTACTATCTATCTGTATAGTGTCTCTACTTAAGGTTGCAAGCAGCGTTGGCATCGTGCATCGTCATCGCCTGGACCTGACGGTGTGGCATACGCAGCTCTTAGCGACCTCGGTCGAATAGCCCGACGTGCTCTTCTGGACGTGTACAACAATTCGTGAAGGAGCGGTTCCGGCTGCATGGAAGTATGCAGCCGCCTTGTCCCTCTGTTAAAGCTAGGCAAATCACTCCTAGACGTGATATCTCATCGTCCCCTGCCATGGACAGTTGTTTAGGAAAGGTGATGTAGAATATGATGCTGACACGTATAGAGTGGTATCTATAGAACAATACGAGATGTACCCTGACGCTATGGAAGGCTACCGACGCGTACGCTCTTCTACAGACAAGCTCAGTGATCTTGTCTCCTCCCTCCCTGCCGTTCTCTCATTTGCATCTCTCTCTCTCTCTCTCTCTCTCTGTTGTCTTCTCTGCTCAGCACGAAAAAAAAAGCCAAAGGAGACTATCAGCGGCGATGTTCCTGTACGTTAAAAGCTCTTACGACAACATAACTCATCGAGCCATCCCGGACACATTGGGCAATGTCTGCCTAGGTGGCTTCGTTTTTCGATGTATATTAGGCTACTTGGAGGACAGGTCATTCTTTGTGCAAACAGATGATGGTGTGACATCAGAACATAACATCTACCGTAGCGTGCCACACGGTGGAGTCTTGAGCCCCACTCTATTTAACATCGTGCTCATCGACCTTGTTCATTCCTTTGCGCAATCCGTCCATGTGTAGACCTATGCAGAAGATATATGCATTTAGTCATCAGGAGCGACGCGTCCCCAGGTGCGTCCGAGACTCCGAAAAGCGGCCACACTAACATCAGGTTATCTTCAACAACGAGGTCTGGAGGTGCCCTCTGAGAAGTGCTCCATGGTCGCTTTCACGCGCAAAGCGATGAGGCGGTAGGTCGTCAGAATTAATGGACAGCCAATCACCTACGAGAAGACGCGCCACTTTTTGGGAGTGATAATAGATACAGACTTGTCCTGGATTCCTCATGCCTCCCACCTAAAGAAGAAGTTAGTCATGATAACCCATGTCCTCAGGTTTCTCATGGGAAAGTCATGGGGTGCGTCTGTGAAGACGATGCTCCACCTCTATAGCGCACTGTTTCTGGGTCTCCTACGTTATAGCTTACCTGTACTGGGTGGAACAGGTAAGGCCAACCTTCGTGTCATCCACTATTACAAGTTCAAACTCTGCGAATATGTCTTGGCGTTCCCGGGTGTGCATTCACGGCAGCAACAATAGCCATCGTGCATGACAACCCCATCATTACGCACATTCAAGTCGGCGCTTTAAGTATGCACATCAGGCACTTCGCCTGACTTACATCGCATCATCTCGCCTCCCCTCCGGCTGCTTAACCTCGTTCACCGTTTAGCAGGATCACTGTCGCCAACCATGAGACCTTACAGTCGAACTTCACGCCTACAGCACGACCATCTCTACCGCTGTGGTGCCTGCACCCACTGCAAGCCCTTCTTATCATTCCCGGCATCAAAAAGAAAACCGAGATGTCATCTTTCGCCCTTAAGCAAACCGTACTTTCATTCGTGCATGAGAAGCACAGAGAAAGCATTCACGTTTATTGAACCTCCGAAAGTTCAGCTGGAGCAGTGACAATTTCCGCGACATCTATCATCATCCAATTCAAGTCGTCTCACATTACATCATCGACGGCTGCAGAACTCGCAGCTATCCGTGCTGCTCTGGATTTTACCGGTTACAAATCATCGCAGTCATGGTCCATCTTTTGTGACTCGAAGGCAGCTCTCCAGTGTCTGCTGTCCCCTTTCAACCACGGACCTAACTTGCAGCTAGCCGCACACATCCGACTACTTCACCATCACGCAATCGACAAGGGGCACAACATCATCTACCAGTGGATATCGAGTCACTACGGAATTTCTGGAAACCACAGTGCGGATGACACTGCCCGATTGGCCCACGACCGGCGCCCATGTTATATCAATACCACTGCCGAGAACAGATGCAGCCACAAGGCTTCGCTCCCTCGCACGCGTGCTTACACAAACTCTGTGGAACACGAGTAAATTTACCAACGCACGTCACTACAGATTGGATCCATGTCTGCAACTCCGTCTTTCACCAGGGATACCACGAGGATGAAGCAACACTCTTGTGTCGCCTGTGGCTCGGCGGGGCATTCACGAACGAACGACTTTTCCTCCCGTATTGGAATGGCCGACAGCCCTGCTTCCGACAACTGTGGCTGTTAGGAGGCGATCAAGCACCTCATCTGTGACTGTCCCCATTACACCGTTGCAAGAAAAGGGCTTGGAAAACTGTACAATCACCCCTTCACAGAGGAAAAGGTTCTACGACACTGGCCCAGACGGGTTCCCACATTCAATGCCTTAAGTGCTTTGTTCAACTTCTCAAGGTATTGTGAATTGTGCGACCGACATTGGAAGTTTTAGAGCGCAGCATCGCGTTATCGTGTGAATTTTAAAGCAAAGCTTTCTTTGCCTCTTTCTTCGACTTTCCCACTGCTGCTATACTGCTGCTGCTGCTGTGGCTGCTGTTGTCTGGCACACTGCGTCAGGAGCGAGTAGGGGGGAAAGGCGACGCGTGAAACTCGTTTGGATCCCACCGCATCGGATGTGCACAATGCCCTCTGGAGCTTCCCGGGCATCGCCACATTAGTCTCTTGACAGCTGTAATTATCCATGAACCCCCTCAAAAGCATTGCAGAAACTGCAGCGCTTCCCTTTCCACTAACGCGCAAGTCCTGAGGGGACGCAGATATAACTGTAAAGAAGAGGGAGGAGAAGAGGCAGTAACCATGCAAGGGTGGGGGGAAACTGGATAAGCTCAAGGTACGGTACATCACGTTCCTGGTATTTCTGAAAAGTAAACAAATGCAAATATGTCAAACGGACAAATTACGCGGGGCGTGCAGAAGCAGAGCCGAATTAATTAAAGCGGACCGCAGTGTCCAGGCGACACAACGGAAGCGGTCGACCATTGAATAAACACTTCTGTGCCCGTTTTAGTAGCTTTGCGGCTATGGCATTGCTAGAAGTCGCGGACTTGATCCCGACCGCGGCAGTCGCATTACGACCGGGGCGAAATAGAAAACGCACGTGCACTTAGGTTTTGGGACACGTTGAAGAACACGACGGTGTCAAAATTAATCCGGAGTCCGCCACTACGGCTTGCCTCATAATACGATTGTGGTTTTGGCATTACAGCCTCATAATTCAATTAAAGTTTAAAAGTACTGCCGCAATGCGATGTGCCATGTAAGGCAATAATATGCTCAGCGTTCCCAGAGGTTATGAAGTATGGCCCACAAGACCACCTCAAGCAAACACCTCTCCCTGTGTGTTTTGTGTACTTACGCAGACAAACTGCAGTTGTGCACGCAAGATAACGTTTAACATCAACTCACCACTCTCGTTCTCGTCTTGTACTAAACGTTGAAGAAATTATTCTTGCGCCGTCAACATCACCGCTAAGTATCGTCAATCAAAGCAACCAGCCCAGAAAGCTTCGCTTACATCGATTCCCACAGTGTGTGGGATCTGCATAATTTTTTTCTCACTTTATTTTTTATTTGTTTCTTCCATCGTCTTTTATTCCATTTACCCCTTTCTCCAGCGAAGGGTAGCCAGCCGGTACTTACACTGGCTAACCTCCCCGTCTTTCCTTCCTCTTCTTTCCTCTCTCTCTCTCTCTCTCTCTCTCTCTCTCTCTGTTTAACATGATTCACACGCGACGCTACGGGTGTCGTTGAAATAGGTTGTATGAAAAAACAAAAAAGGAGAACCTAAGCAGAAGACATAGAAGACCGGAAGTAGCGGCTTGCTGCAGCATAGCTCCTTCGTTGTGCCGCCAAAAATCGGGAAGCCAGGGCCAGCCGGCTCCACGAAAATATAGAGGCAGCGCGCCTACGACTCACACAAGCGACAGCTCAAGAACGCGACTCCAGGTTGCGCGATGTGTATGTGGGTTGCTGAGTGAAATGATCTTGCATTGACTTATACAATCGACGAAGATGGTTTGCGAGTGTCTAAAAGTTTTTTATATCTCCACTCCCTTCTCTCGTCCTTGTCCCGTTGTTCGCGCTGCACCCAGCTACGACCAATAATGCGCGCGACTACCTAAGATATTAGCATAACGCGCATAACGTGTAACTAACTGGTCAGGCATCCTCAAGCGTTGCGGTGTGTCGGGAATAACTAAAGGAATCTTGCAGGTTCCATTATATCAACATAACAGTGTGTGAATAGATACGAACGCCAGGAAGCGCTGAGTAAAAGCGCATGCTCACAATGTTTATTCATCGGCAAATAAATGGGCTGCACAAAACAAACACCCATGCTCTAGACAGAGACTTGAAAAAACGCTTTTTCACGCGTTGATAAAATCGTGTTTCTGCTCTAATTCGCCTTCCACCCTCTTTTGGGCAGCCTATACATGCCTGATGAACAAACAGTGTGAGTAGCGTTTTCCCTCAACACTTCCGATAACACTCATTTTGTCGAGCACACTTCAATGTTGTTCGTAAGTTTCGCAGCACGCCAGTTCAGCGCGAAACGTTATTAGTCTTAAAGATCCACGCTGAGAGTATACGTGTTAATATGGTGCTCGAGTGGTAGATGAGAACAGCTCCTGCTTTAGAAATATTAACCAACGGGCATTACCGCCACAACAAGTCCTTAGCGTGCCACAATTAAGCGCCTTCGTGATGTCTTTCTCCGGCGATCAACGCGGCAGGACATTGTTCGACAAAGGACAGGCCACGGCTTTCCCGAAAACAAACCTAGGTGAGGGTGCGGTGACGTTCATTTACCCTGGTTATACCGCTTATACGCTGCGTCTTTCGTTCGGTGCCGCGACTGTAGGTGAAATGTGATTAAGCATACTTGTTCACCAGTTGTAACCAGCTGCAGACAACACTAACGAAGGTGGATACTGGAGCAACAGAAACACGGAGAGAAACATTCGGCCATCATTTGGGGCAATGGACGTCGCACAAGACAGCATCTGTAAATAATTTCTCGACGCATTTGCGCTGCTATAAAGGCCGCGAGAAGGAGTGAAGATGAAAAGAGAACCGCACATAGCGTGACGGAGTGAAATAAAATAAAAATCCAGTAGTATAGAAAGGAGGCGTTGCCAGAAGTTTGTGATTTAATAAATATATTTCTGGACTTAGTACATCCACATTGACAACCTTTCTGAAGTGCAACAGCAGCACGAAAGATTAAGACGAAGCACTTAACACATTTCGTATCTCCACAGCGGGCTATACGAGGGAAGTCATGATAGAGGGCTCAGGATTACCCTTGAACACTTGGGGTTCTTGAACGTGCACACCAGCACTCGGTGCAGGAGCGTTTTTGCATTCTACCTGCGCCTGAATATGGCCACGAAGGTCGGGAATCGAGCCCGCGACCTTATGCTCGGCGGCGGAACGCCATATACACCGAGTAACTGCGACTGGTGTAAGGTGTAACCAGTGGCAATCGATTATCGCGAGTAAAAAAAAAAATGGCTGGGACCCGTAACATCTGCAGGGCCTGAAAGAAAGAAAGAAAGAAAGAAAGAAAGAAAGAAAGAAAGGAAGAAAGAAAGAAAGAAAGAAAGAAAGAAAGAAAGAAAGAAAGAAAGAAAGAAAGAAAGAAAGAAAGAAAGAAAGAAAGAAAGAAAGAAAGAAAGAAAGGAAACGATACGGGAACTGCATCAAATTTTCGACAACCTTGCTTTCTCCAACAACAGTGTTTGGAGCTTCCTTGCTGAATTCATGACGGTCAGGAGCAGAGACACCATTATACATTTTCTATATAGCGGAATCTGTGATGAACAAATCCATCTGACGACAGGAAAGAGCAAAATGAATACACTCAAACGACTGCCTGCAGCATTGGTGTATAAATGACCACGGTGACTTATTTTGGAGCCCGCCGTCTTACAAAGCATCACGTCGTCGATAGTACCACTATCTAACTTCTCACAAAAAGTCCCGCACTCCAAGACTCGAACCTAGATACGTTAGAAGGCATTCCAAGTGATCTTTAAGGTACTCCACAGTACTCCTATAAAAAATTTAGAGTGCCCTCAGGAACCACCTGAACTCGTAAGAATGTTTGTAGAACGCCGACTTTCTAGGTAAAGCTGTAAACGGTGAACGAATACGTTTTCCACAAACGCTACTAGAGCAAGCTATGTCGCTGCGAATGTTCTGCTACTATAGGAACGATTGCCTAACATTCGTAATTGTGGATGCAGACATTCTGGCGGCATTATTTATTATGCACCGCCTTTCTAAAATAAAAAAAAAAGATCTTGTTTTCTACATGCACGAAGGCAATGAGTTTCTTATAACGGGCATAATCAAAGCAAATAGTTCCATTTATAACGCAATATATTGTCGCCAAATAGTGAACTTGCAAAGTCTCAAAGTCGTCTGAAGCCGTAGGCACGAAGTTAAAGCAAATCCATGCACAACTTGCCCATGATTCCTATCTAGGCTGAAACACAATATTTGCCAGCCACCCTATTGGCCGCGAGGACATACGGTGGCGCCATCTTCGGGAAGCACGTCGCTGGCCGTGCTGTGAAGGATAACACGACAGGCTCCTTACTCGCATACTTGCGCTGCAGCGCTCGAATGAAGCAACGCGAGGGCGTGCTTCTTGGACATTTCTGTAGGAGTTGCCTTCACAAAGGCGTGCTCTACATAATTGGAGTGACCGACAGTGCAGCATGCGAGGTCTGCGGCACCGAAGCAAACATCGACCACCTGCTGTGCCACTGTCCACGATATGCCCCAGAAAGACAAGAGCTTGCCAACGCTCTCCAAAAACTGGACAGCTTTCTCTGCAGGTGCTGCTGGAACACCGCCCCCATCGCTCGTCGGCCCATAAAGCGGTGAAGGCGCTTTTGTGCTTCTTGAGGACGACAGGCTTGTGCGAACGTCTGTGACTATTAATGCCATTTCTATTAGACCACACGCGTCAGCGAACTCACCGCTAATTTCCTTCTTTCCGTCCTTCTCTCTCTCCCTGTCATCTTTGTTTTCCCCTTTCCCATTACCCCGGTGTAGGGTAGCCAACCGGACGTTATTCTGGTTAACCTCCCTGCCTTCTGCTTTTCTCTTTCCTCCTCCCAGTAAGCGCCTTCGAAGCAAGGAAATTTGGTAGCAGCCAGACGACTGGCCCTGGGCCAAGCTGAAAACACAGAACGCCCCACACTCGGTGCGCATCTTCAAGGCACGATGCACGAGCCGCAGCTGCGTGCGGTCGTCGCAACGGAGCCGGCTTTTTTTTTCGTTTCTTTTTTTTTCTTTCGCGTGAAAGAACTGTAAACAGATGAATTCGCCTTATGCACTGTCTGTTAAGCAGCAGTAAATTTCGTCTCAATGGCGCGATGCGGCCGATTCTTAAAACGTGGTTGCACTTGCGCGTGCATGTTATGTCACGCAATGTTTTCATTTATCTGCTGTATCTTGCAGCTCGATATCGCGCGGTAGTGTCAAGGCCATTTATGGCGCGTTACTTTCAGTTCGCTGCGAACAATACCACCTGTGTGCTTGCTTTAGTCTTTTTTTTTTGTCTTAGTTGGCTTTCTAAAGATCAACTGTGAAAGAACGCAATTTTGGTTTGTTTAGGCGGAGTATATGTGAAAAGACGCACATTACACTTGCAAGACAAATTGAAATGGCCGTGTAAGTCATTAAAAACATGCACTAATAAAAATTTGAAGAAATTTAGATCTTGTTCAAATGGCGAAATCAAAACCGAGGCATGATGAAGTCATATCTGTGTAGCAGAAATCCTGAGGTTGTCATATCGCTTTCGGTATAACCGTCTCCGAAATGTGCCAAATTGTGTATTTGCATCGCAGTTATTACCGTTCCGAACTCTTGGAGAGAGGCTTTTGTGCAAGTGTTAGCACGAACCCCAATGTATTTTCTACCCTATTTTGGAGACACAAGTGTCAAAATTGGGGCTGGTTCTTGGATTGCCGGTAAGCAGGCATGAATTCCCAACTGCTCAATTTCGGAATTTCAACACGCAATATAATGGGTTACGGAAAAAAAAAATTTGTGATTATTTTCAATTGCAGTCACCTGGATATTGCATTTTGCCGTGGAAGTAATGTGCACATCATCAGGTAACCCTTGCGAACCGGTCGAATTGGGCTTTCAAAGCGATAAAAAAAATTTATATACAATAAAAAAATAAGGAGCTGCGTGTGAATATGCTTGGTCTATGGCCGAAAGGCGAGTAATGCTGGACAATGAAGAGCGCAGAAGACAAGGCCTGCACATAAGTGTCCCACTTCCCACGCAGGCCTTTCTTTTTCTTTTTTTTTTCTCTTCGAGTCCGCGGTATAACTCTACGTAACGCGCGTATTTGCATTGTGCCACAGGTTTTAGGTTGCAACATGCGCGAGCATTACGCCGGACAAAAGCAAACATCATTGTGCGAAAGATTCCGGAGCTCTTTCAAAAAACATTCGCTATGTGCAGCTGCATACCTGAGAGCACACGGGTACATGCGACAGCTCTCCTCAACGACTCAACATTTTTTTTTCAGTATCCTTCTTGGTGTTTAATTATCTAGCACAGGTGAGTGCTATCCACAGCTCAACTAGGGCTTCCCTGGCGTTGCCGGGACTTTAGTTATCAGCCCTACCACCGCCGCAGCCGACACGGCAGCTGTGCCCACGTGATCCCTCATTACACGTCACGCCGCCTGCAGCGCCCTTCTTGCCGGTGGTAAAGCTCGCCTCCAATGCGTATTGCTGCGTGGCCCTTACTTTCTTCCCTCCCTCCACAAAGAATGGTGACCAAATCAGCATAATTTCCACTCCAGAAAGGCCTGATTCACGTCTGCTACCACGCTGCCTCATCCTGAACATATTGGGATGTCGGATGACGATTTAGCAAAGCAAGTATTATACTGTGCGCTGTTCCAATATGACCACAGCATGGTGCTAAGAACGCTCATCTCGAAATTTCCAGATATCTGCTCACATATCTTTCTTTTTTTAGATTATACGTCACGCCAGGAATCAACTGACTAACAAACGGACATTATTGGCGCATTTTCTAGCCTCATAATGAACTGTTGTTCGCAGTTAAAGTGACATTAAAGCTTACCCCTAAATCAGTTTAGACCAATAAAGCGTTGTTTCAAAACTCTGTTGTCGTTAATTTCGAAATAATAGGTGGATTATCAGTAGCAAAATAATGAAGGTCAAAGTTTCAGTTTTTTTCAATTTCGCGCCGAATCCCCAACGCCGGCACGTCACTGTGACGTCACGGCTTCCAAAGTTTTTTTGCTTTTTTTTTCGTATTGAGGCTGTGTTGCCTTAGCAAAAGTTCCAGAAACTGGACATATGTTCCATGTTTGTTTCCTTTAGAACACAGTGTAGTCTGTCATTGCAGCTAAAAAATTAACTAGGCCCTAAAAGACGCCATCAAAATCCCTGACCACCGCGAGAGGATGCACGAACTTCAAGGTGCCGTTGCCACGCGTCCTCCTTTAATATTGCGTTTTTTTTCTGGCTTACCAAACGTCTTATCGTGGTAAGAGTGGCGTTTTTGATATTGCAGAAGGCTAATTTACTGATCCAGAATAAATTATTTTTTTCTCTTTAGTGTCCCTTTAAATATGCCTCGCACTTTGAATGGGCTCAGTAAAACTACACAACTGTCTACCTCGCCACTGATCCCTCGGTTTCGATATCGCAAATCTGTGGAGGAAACGAAAGTCATATTCCTATGGCGCCAGAACGAATTGTTCTGCAGTGCACGTGTTGTTAATCTCGGATGTCCTCGCGAAGGGAAGCAGCGCATACGCACTTATCTGGTGCAGCCATCGGTATGCGTAGTTTCCGCGAACTCTACACAAGTACCTCTGGTCTTTTGAAGAAGGCGTTGCCTTCAAGGTTGCCTGCCTTGGAGGAATTGTGTCTTGGAAGGAAAACTTGCTGGCAGCTAATTAAGCTTCTCTGTCGTACTTACAAACTACTGATAGAGCCAACTTACACCTTGCATTGCACATTCAGGGTCCCTTATAATTCCAGCAGTTACTCAGTTACCGCAAACAGCACGCTATGCTCCCTTAAAGTTTGCGTTTTTTGACACTTGTTTACTTTCCATGAGGCTTCGTTGGAGACGTTGAGGACAGTTGCTACAAGCTGTATTGAGAGTTTCAACGTTGGGAGCTTTCGTGTTTTCGCTTGAAGGCTCCGAAGATTTTCAGTCACCTTAGAGAGTGAGAGGGAAACACGGCGTTGACTTTCCCGCTCTCCAACGCTGACGTTACACAGAATTACGTTAACGTCATTCCGAGATTTTTTTAGCTCTTTTTTTTTCACAGAGCTTAGCCAACTATTGCAATGATGAAGGGTGCTAGAATATTGATATTTGTAATTATGAAAAACATCGAAGCTTTTCCGGATAGGCCAGAAAGTATAAACAAACTATATTGTTGTTTTCAACTAACCGATGTCGTATGCGAAATTCTAGGTCAAAGTTTAGTATGATCTTTTCAGCGCAAAAACTCGAAAATGAAAGAAAACAGTGTGAGGAAAGACAAGCTCTTAGCGCTCGTCTGTCCTTTCCTCTCACTGTCTTCTTTTATTTTCGAGTTTTTGCACTATCATGCTAAGCAAACAACGACTCGTCCTTGGAAAACAAGCTATTCTAACCTAGGTTAAAGTTTGCGCTTTCTTCAGCCTCTATTACGTACTATTTAGACTACCTAACTTTCCACACAAGATCATGTAATGAGAACCGCTGTTGGTAGTTTGGGGGTCGGCTTAATATTTTGCGGGAGTGTTCCTGCTGAGCAAGTTCTAACATAGCCTATGTGCGACACGGCTCTACCTCGCTTTACATACTTCACAGCTGCGCACACTGTTACTTTCGCACTTTGTAATATATAAAATTCCATTCCAAATTGTGCGGAATTGGAGAGGCAACATGTAAAGTTTACAACCCATACTGTTAACTTCAACGTTATAAGTTCTTTTTTGAGGAATTCTTGGGTGAAATCCGTCCTCATCAGGGATAGAAAGTACCGATAACAAGATTCGAAGCGAACACGCATTAGGCATGAGCGACACAAAATAACGTCTCTTCATACCTGCACGGTTCACTTGGCCTCTTTCGGAGACTGTTCGAAATGACGCTACAATTATATGCACGCACTTGTAAAGGCAATCTGTGTTAGTTCAAATGCTGACTCGCCTCAAGTTGAACACGTCTTCGGCAGCAAAAAGAAAGAACGAAAAGCACTTCGGGGTTGAAATGGTTGAAAGAATGTGAAATAGGTTTCTGGTTGAGGAAGCTGACGTTGAAGGAAGCTTCGTAAAGCGTGATGTATCCGGCTCCGAAGATTGACGGCGGCACGCTACGTGTACCGGCTCGCTTAGTGCTGCACGCAACTTCGCGGGACTTGGAGCTTATATCTCGTCTTCCCGGGGCGCTGCAGCTGGCTTCGCTTCGAAGCTCCGGGGTTCCTCCTCTTCGCAGAAGAAACACGTCGCGCGCGAGCGCCGGCTTCTTCGCCTCTCGTGTCACTGCTCATTACTTCCAGGTGGCGCTTCGCCTAATCTCCTCTCCTCTCTAGGCCTTCCTGTCTTCCAGCTTTTCTCTTGTCTATCAGACTTTCTCTTTTTTTCTTTTCTCATCCGTGTCTCTTCGTAGCCTTGCCGTGTAACAGCTCGGAGGACGCGCCGTCCTTTTTTCTTGCGTTCTGATCGCATCGCCACCGGGGACTCACGTATCGCGCAGGAAGGGGTGCACAGCCCGCCAGTGGCGTCCCCTAGCGCGGACTCGTGTAGTTACCGGTGATTGATTACGTGGACAGGCGTTTGATGCGGCGAAACAGTGTATTTGGATTAAAAAAGAATGTTCGAGGAATTATACTTCGGTCAACTGCTGGGCAAAGGCGTTCGTTAGACTTTTTTTTTTTTGCGTCTAGAAAATTGCAGGCAGCAGAGCTGTTGTTAGCTTAAGCAGCAAGCAGTAGAAGCAGTGCGAAGCGTACTACGGTTAGCACATATTCAATGTGATACTGAACTAGAAGCCACATTTCAGTGGAGTAGAAAAAATTGAGTACCGAGAACAATTCTCGCTTCCTACTTTGCTTGCAGAATAAATCGTCCCCACTGATTTCGTCAATCTTTAACACAATGAACCTGCACAAGGCTGACGGTCTTCGCGTTGGAAGTGTTAATTGTTACGGTTTCCGAGCGCACTCTTCATTGCTACTCGCCGCGGCAAGTCAATGGTCATGGCGTTGCGCTGCTGAGTTTCAGATCCTTGATTAGATCCCGGCCGCGGCGATCATAATAGGTGCACGTTAAAGAAACTCAGGTGGTCAAAATTAACACAGCGTCCGTCGCTACGCATGCCTCAAAATCAGATCGTTGGTCATGGCACGTAAAACTGTAGAATTTATTAAAGATATTTATGACTTATATTCATAACTGGTCACAAAGCGCTCGTACGTTGAGGCACGTGTACGTATTGCGAACTTGAAACTTTTTTATTATACACAGTACGCGTCATTAGGAACGTTAACATTAATATATTCGCATATTTGATGTACGCAGCAACTACTGAGAGAGATCGTTACGGGAAAATTTCAAATGGAAGTGACCACAGCTTTACGATTTTATTATTTACGGCACTGTTCCACACCACGACCACTTAAACAAAATGTTAATGCAGAAAGAATAGCGCCAATATACACAGAAGTTCTAGTACACACTTTTATTTCAAAGTACTTATACTTACTTTAGCAGCTTCATGTGATCATGTTCGCAAATGTGCCTTGACTGCTAGGCAATTACGTTGCCGCTTATGAAGTGCAAAGCATGCATACAGTCTAGTGCAAAGTGCATAACCTTATAAAAATAGATGTATTCTTAGGTTCCAGGAAGTAACGAATGAACGATCATGAATGAATGAATGAATGAAAGTTATCCACTAATCAAATTTCTAAAAATTCGATCGAGTGTGACCTCGCTGCTTTAGGCAGAGGCATTCTTGTATTCCACACACAATATCTAAACAGACAATATTGTGGAGCTCCTGGCTAATATAAACCACAAGTACGCGATAATCCCTCGCGGGCACAGCTGTAAATATGACACTGTTTGCTCGGGTACGAGTAATTAATCTTTAAAGAAACACCACTTGAAACAATACAGTGAATCGTTTAGAGTATACACAGCCACCCGCACCTGCTGATACTCGGCGTGGTGGCTCACCGGCTACACCCTCCTACTGCTCAATTCGAGGTCGTGGTTTCGATTCCCATCCTTGGCAACCACATTTTAGAGGGTGCAAAATGGAGAAACGCTCGCGTAACGCGCATTGGACGCCCTTTAAGATTCCTCCACTACGGAGTCTCTCACAGTCACTGTGTAGCTTTGGGAAGTATAACCTCATCAATCAATCAATCGCCGAGGCCCACAGCCAGAAAAAGTCGCTGTTTCGCACGAAAGGCGAAGCGTCGGTTGCGATAGCAAATTAGTGGACAGCTGTACGAAGTAAGGATATTAGTTTCATCGGATGTGCAAACTTGTAAACATAGGCATACTAACTAAATTAACAAGTATGGTGTCACGCGCGCGCAAGCGAACATGAACACATCTCACTCGACGACCGCGAAAACTCGCTGTCCAAACGCTGGAGCGAGAAAGCGCGGCAGCAGCAACGAGCGAATTGACCTTCATGCTGCCGCTCGCATCCCCAACGCGAACTTCGCCGCGAAAACGCAGCGCGGTGCGGACTCTGTGCCCATCGCAGATGGCTTTCAAAATACAGCGGCCCGGCCAGACGCCTGCAGCCGCCCGGTCCGCCCGGAGTAGAACGCGACGCCCCCCCCCCCTCCCTCCCCTACCCCCAAAGCCTTGCGCGCGACGAAAGGCGACTCGCTTGCTCCCCGCTTTCCTCTGGTGCGTGCGCGAGATTGAGCCGCGATCGCCGACTCAACTTCGCACGCTTTCACTCGCACCTAAAGCATATGGCGCGCGGCGACGATTTTGTCGCCCTTGAACTCTATGCGGAACCTCACGCCGATATTGACGCTGACAGCAGAAATGAGGCTGGAGTGTCCATATTATTGCTATCGCCATAAAAATAGAAAATTATTCGTATCCTACACAATGCGGGAATCAATTTAAGCGAAGTTTAACAGGGAGAGACGGGCTACTTGGTGGTCGATATAGGAATGCATTATGTAACCGCGCAAACGGCAACGGACGAAGAAGGAAACATACAGGACAAGCGCTTGTCCTGTGTGTTTCCTTCTTCGTCCGCTGCCGTTTGTGCGGTTACATAATGAATTCCAATTAAGCGAAGTTGTCGCCAGTGTTAGCGAGAAACGCGAGTGGCGCACATTTGGCGCCATGTATGGAGGCCTAGCGTCGTGCAGAGGCAATGCCAGTGAGCAGTGTATGTGTTTGGGGGTGTGCATGGAGGGAGAGGGTGTGTTTGCGTATACGCGGCAAGACAGGCAGCTCCAGAAAAGAGGGAGAAGAGGCAAAGGGAGGCGCGTGCTAACCCGCGACTACCGCATCGTCAGGGTTGTAGTGCACCTATGAAGCCGTAGCCTCACATGGAGGCAACACTGGTGAATAGAGGGCTGTGACTAGTGGATAGTGGGTAGTGTGGCAGTGTAATATTTGGTAGTGGATAGTGTGTAGTAGGCAGTGGTGGCAGTACCACGTTACCTATGGGCAGGTAGTCGGCTTGCGTCGGCTCAGCAAGACAGCCAGCACGCAATAAGTATAGGGAAAAGGCGAAGAAAGCTTCGCTTTAAAGCAGTGCGCAACGAAAAACGCACAAGAGAGTACAGCTACGTGAACTCCACAGCTGTACAGAATAAAGGCATAAATGCAATGCCCGTACTGGAAAAGCAAGCGCCAGCCAGCCGCGTTAGCGCGCACGTAATTAACGATGGTGTTCGAGTGACAAACCAAAAAGTACATGAATAAGGCCTTACCTTTAATTCACTGTACTGTTACGACAACGCATTCCTGCAAAGTTTTCTTAGGTGTGTCAAAGCAATATTCTTAAAGCGTAAGCTGCTATGGGCTCATTCCAATAGCCGTTTCGGTTGGCGATGGTGTCCGCTGCCTACGCAGCGCCGGTTTTCGCAGCAGCTATCGCCGGGAATGAGAGAAACGACACCCAGTGCCACGGATCAAGAGGTGCGACATGTGCGCCACATAGTCTGGATACCTGTGTTTGCTTTCGGTACACCTTATGGCGCTTCCTCGCAAGGTACGAGGCGCCGCTGAAGAAGCGAATCGTAGAGCTAAGCGCGCGGCTGCAACCAGGGCAACATCGGGCTCACCAGACCGCTGTGCAGAGAAACGAAACCCAGTTTCCGCCGGGATCTAAGCCGGGCCCGCTGGGTAAAAGCAATCCATTCTACCACTGAGCCACACCAGCGCTTGCTAGCATGCAGCAGAAGAATGCCCTATAAGCACGACTTAGCGGGCGAGGAGACACGCGTAGGGCAAGCCGCTGCTCGCCATAGACGCCGGGCGGACAATTTATATCGTCCTCGTGAAAACGACGCGATGACTCTGTAGTGCGTGGTACCAAAAATGGGTGCCCTATGGAGCCGCTCCTTCAGCTTACGCTGTGACTGCTCTGCGTGTTCCGCGCAGGCCTGTGACTTCGTTTCCAGTACCGATCACAGAGGAGTGCTTCCAATTTGCTGCGTTAGACGTAAATTGGCAGTGCAATAAACAAAGTAGCGAATACAAGGCTTGCTTTCATTGCAGTTTTGGTTACAAAAGCTATCCCATCAACCGTACATCTGTCTTGAAAACGGGTAATTTAGTAAATTCCTTAAAAGTACGAGTACTTCGAAAATGACTGTTTTTAGACTTTCATCCGCCCTTTAATAACGCAACTCACTCCCTCACTCACGAACTCCCTCACTCACGAACTCATGAACTGCGTGCTCATCACTAGACGGGAAAAGTTGTGGTGAATTGAATTGAATTCTCTACTCTTTCAAGCGCATTTGGACGTATTTCGCGTTCTACGAAAAAAAAAAAAATCCTACTTTTTCAGCGCTGGTACCACGCGTTTCTGCAAAACGCAGTGAGACTGACAATCGGCTGTCCTAATTGCAGAGAGACGTAATTTGCGCATATGACCACACACATTTATGCTCGCTTTCGTGAACGGTTCCCCTTCCTTGACTAGGGCGCACCCACCCATCCCGCTATCTGCGATGGAAACGCTGCTACTACCCCTCCTGGAGCTTTCTTCGAGCGCGAAGAAAAACACGGCGTAAACGGATCGCTGCGTCTTGCTCTCTCATTTGCATTTAGACGGAAAGAAACCGAGTTTTGCTTAATTGCGTTCGCACTCTAAGCGCCGGCGACGCACTTAGTCCGCCTCGCTACCCGTAAAAACACGCGCACTCACATACACACGTACACGCTACCTTTTTTTTTCGCGCCTTCACCGTTATTGTATCGTCTGCTCAATTCGTACGCTCTCGCGTGTTGTCTGTTCGCATGCATTCGCTCTCGTCGTATCGTCTGTTTCCGAGGCTTCGCTCTTAAACGATTGCCTGTTCGTTTCTAGCCTTCGGTCTCGCATAAACCGTCTGCTGCGAACCTTCCTCACTCGCTCAAAACTCTGCAGAGCAGACGATGGCAATCGGCGAGGTGGCATTGCGTCAATTTGGTTTTAACAAAGAAACAAGACGAGAGAAATCCCTAACGGGGCAGAAACTTAGTACAATCTAAGCTGAACGAAGTAACGTCTCATTTACATACGCAAGTTCCAGTTTTCTTGTTTCTTTCTTTTTTTCTCACACCTTCTGAGAAGGCTGATTCAATTAGCACCACGCGGCGCTTTTATACGGCGAAGTGATTTTGTTATCGCTTTCCTTTCCTCCTTTAAGCTCGATGATTAAAGTGACAAGCCTAACAGCCCCTAAGGGCAACGGAAAGAGAAACGGACAGACGGACGCGTTATTATGTTGTTTAATCAGTAGCTTGCAGACGGCCCGGTAAGAAGGAAGACAGTTTCACAAAAGTAACGCGATGAATTATTAGGTTTTCCTCATGACCTAAACAAAACACAAGGATATGTCACTTGCCTTTTTCTTTCAGTACCGACGGAAGGGAGGTCCGCGCTAAAAAGCTCGACGAAGGAATTGAGTGTTTGATCAGATCTGCGTAGGATAGAAAAAGTCGTAAGACGCGCTGCTCCCTTTTGTTCCTGCATAATGTGTTGCACGTTCTACTAATCGATTCGAACGTTGCGAACTCTGGCAGCTCTACTTTTCTCAGCAAGGCGGCTTCAGACCTATTGGAGGGAGTGCGCGAGAAGATTGTGTTAAAACCTTTTCAGCACGCATGTGTATCCAAGATGAAAGCGGTGCATTAAGGAATTTCTTCGTAGTTCCACTTCGCTGCCCGCTGACTTCTACCCGAACTCGGCACCATTCGGGCGTTTGCCGATGGAATTGCAAGCCAGCAATCGGCCTTTCCCGCAAAGCTTCGTAAGCTGCTTAAAGAACAAAGAGTCTCCTTCATGTTTCATAATCACTTTTTATTGTTATTGTGTCATTTTCCCTTCTTTTACTACGTCATAAAGATTAATAAGAATTATCCGTAGCCGCTCAGCCATCACAACGACGTCTTACGATAAATTCACTATGAGATTACTGCTGCGATGTAAGACGCTCGACTAGTTTCTCTTTCTTTTTAACTATGCATACATCCATGAAATGTACTATCACCCTAGTAATGTCGATTGTGAGCATTGTGTTCTTAAATTTTTGTGGAACGTCGAGGTTACACAAGCCGTAAACTGTAAACTGTAACTAGTTTCGGACTTTGACCTGTAGTATGTTCATACTTAATATATTACCATAGTGGGGAAACCTATTCAAAATTTTTATTTTTACCCTAAATGAATTTTTCTTCTTATCCTCGGCGCATCTGTGACACTGTGGTTGTCGTTTCTTTATTGAAAGAAGTCCGTTACTCGAATGTTTTCAGAATGTTCCCACGCATTCTGTTAAAGGCAACCTTGGCTGAGCTCGCATGACCGAAAGATGAATAGACAAATAAATAAAGCATAAAGCTGAGGTTACTTTGGCTTAGAGCGCACATGATACATTTTGTACACTTCAAGTCAATTCCATGAAAATATTGCTGTAGTATCTTCTTGTTAATAAAAGCAAGCTATATACACGCGACCAAGGTATGATTTCTCTCTTCAAATTAATTAGGAACCCACTAATGCACTTTGCCAGCAACAAGCGCACGGAATTTTGCGAGGTTTGTTAAGCATACAAGAAAATATTCTGTCCAGTTTGCTGGAGGCAGAATAATTTTTATTTAAGGCTTCTATTGATGAGGACGACTCCGTTTACAAGACAACTCATGCATTGTATGTACGAAAAAAATGGCGTAAGTTTATGAAACGCAACTCGAGCACTTAAAAAGAGAAATCGCATGTGAGAGTTCAATAGATGACAAAAGGTCACTTTTTGTGTAATGTGCTGAAATTACTTGAAACTCTCTGTTTAAACACTCCAAATTAGAGTTTGCGAGCTTTAAGTACGCCAAAGTATATAACGTTTGATTTAAATTACATGGTACTCCTATACTCAGCCTGAATAACGTAAACGTTGTCGTCCACATATTTTAAAGTTTTATTAGCCTCATATTACTTGCGCAGACTTCCTCAAAATAGCATTACCGTTAGTCAACAGAGTATCGTGTCTAGTTGTTTTGTTTACTATGTTAAATATTACTATTGTAAACAGAAGCACCTACTTAAGATATAAATTACCATCAGTCAACAAAGCATCATGTCCAGCTTTTTTTAATATGTTAAATATTACCGTTATAAACGAAAACACTCGTTAAAATGGAAATTACACGTCCCCAAGCATGGAAATAATAAAAGAGCTCAAGCCAAAGGAACCCGTTAAGGGGTACGAAAATAGCTGGAAGTGTCAGATGACAAGGCTAAAACAGAGACATTGTCATTGATCCCTCACTACGTGCGACGGCTTGAATCTCTAACGAGGACGTTATCACGTACCGCCACATGCGAGGGCTTGTTTAGTTCAGCGAGAGAAACAGCACCACATTACCGGCACATCTGCCGACAAAATTAAATACGAAAATAGAAGCTGCAATAATTATTATTTTATTCATTGAAAAAGAACCGTCAACATGAGAAAGGATGATCAGAAAGGTCGAGATATTAGAGATACTGATGTTTTCCAGGGTCCTTGTTTTTCTTTCTCTTTTTTTTTTCCCGCATACAACTACAATAAGGTTCAAGAGGGGCGAACTTTGGGCCAGTCGGTCCGACATGTTTAAAGAGGAAAAAAACCCCGACTTCAGACTGGGCGTGACGTCCTGTCCTGTCCACTCCTTCGTCACGTCCCGTCTGAAGTCGCGGTTCTTTTCCCCTTCAAATTACAACAAGGAACGAGTTGTCGCAAGCCGTTGTGGAATGTCGTAAGACTGAGAATTTTTAGGTGTTCTGCCTTAATGCGCTTTAAGAGGAGGAGAGGAAAGAGAGAAGGAAAAGCAGTGAGGTTAGCTAGTGTATAAACCGGCTGTCTGTCTGTGCTGGGGTTAGGAGGTAAAATGAATTATAGGCCATGCACCACGCCTGTTAGTGTACAGACTCTACGGGTACTCGACGGGGACGAATGAGTGGACACGTGTACTCATTTTTAGTTACACAATGTTTGCATATTTTTTCGAAGCGCATTCATCAAATAAAATGTCATTGAAGTATGTATTTTGAACCAAAACTCAGGGGGGCAATTTCTTTTCTTTGTTAGTGGTGTGCTCCCTCGTCCCCCATGTGCAATAAATGCCTAAAGGGCACTGCCTGTTCTCCGTAACAAACAAACAAACAAACGAACGAACAAACAAACAAACAAACAAGCAAACAAACTAACTAACTAACTAACCATTCTGGCTGTGTTTTGCTCGCCAGAATATAGCGTCTTAAACACTACGACTTTATCTAAGTTCATGTTACACGAGCGCCTAATGATAGCGCAGCATTTCTTCAAGACTCAGCGCCAATTATTGTTATTATCGAGCTTTCTGCAATAGTCTGAATAGCGTTGCTCCTAAAATAAGTGACAAAGGTAAGAACGTCGCTTGTAGAACGTCGCTCTTTGTCTTTGTCTACCGTTTGTGGCATTCAAATTCGGCGCACTATAGAAGCCACGTCTCAGGCATCAGCGAGGATGAACATGGAAATATTTGAGAAAAGTCAAGCAAAATCAGGAACAAATTAGTAGAAAACGAAACCACATGCGAAAATAACACTTGTGCTGATGACACACGCAAAACATTTTAGAATAGGTATTCCAGTCGCCTCGAAGTCAGGCTGGAACACACTCCGCAAAACAAGTTATTCCCCGTCTTCATATGTTTTTTTTTTTGTTCTTACGGGAAAAACAAGTTCTTTTAGTAGTTCTGCAGACGTTGGCGCCGTTACCCTTTCCGTAGTTTAACCTGCCCTGCTAACAGTAGACGGTTGCGTTTCGATTTTTGCGTGGTTGTGTTTCTTTGTTGTAGTCGGCCATGGTTCCGATACTAACACGATGTGTTGTGTAGCAACATGTCGTCTATTTTCTGCATGCTATATTAACGTTTACTTGTTATTCTGTACTACGCCCCTTTAAAAACCGAACTTTTGTGAGCCATTCAGTTGCGTTTTGTTTTCGTTTTTAATAATTAGCATGGCAGTGCCTTTCTTTCTGACCATCTGTTATAGCTGGATGTTATGAGCATCTCCTTTGGAACGGGGCGGTGGGTTGCGCCACCAAGCTCTTGGTATTATACTGCCTAATACACACACAAAAAAACGCCAGCAGACCAACCTTAATGCGTGTTGTCAATGTGATGATACCTTAGCCCAACATCCGTTGTGTATTCTGCGCTGTGGTTCAAAAGTGTAATGCGTACATGGGGCTACACGTAGCCCCGTGTAGCAGCCCGTGATTAACCGCGTGATTAACTGCCTTCTTGTTTTTCGTGTCCCATGTGTTTTTTCAATGGGCTGTCTTCTCACGTGTACAGTACATGGTTTCGAAGGCATACAATTATTCGCTAGGAAAAAACAAGCATTTTCATTAAGCAGACATCCTCATGAGAGGAGATCATACATCTCAATCGTGCGATGATGGTGAACTTTGGTGGAGGCAGGGTGTCTACCAAGTTGACATTTTTAAATTCCCCGAGTTTTCCAGGTTCTCCCTGACTGCCTTTGCGAAATTCCCCGAGTGACACAGAACGTTGTTTTATGTAAAGACAGGCTGACATCATGTCGCCTAATACTGCCACTCTCTAGTAAGCTTGTTAAAAAATACGACTTAACACAGTTTGAATAGTAAGGGCTAGTATTTATTTTATTTATAACGGAATACTGAAGGGAGTGGTTAGTAAAATGGCACAGCGAATAAAATATCTTCGAAAAAAATAGTAAAACCCATTGCAAATCAAGTCAAACATTTCCAAATACGAATAAAAGAGGTGCATACAGAAGCAAATATCTTCGTAAATTAGCTGTTTCTATCAACTGATAGCAAGCTCATTGGTGTTAGACCCGAAGTTTGTCACAAGTGAGATTCTGTCAGCAGCTGGAAAGTCAACCTCAACTGTCCTGACATACTCTCAGCACACGCACAATGCTTCAGTGTTGCGTTTCACTGCTTTAAAGAGTTTATTTTAGTCTAGATGAGGGTCACCTGCATCTCGGCGTCAGCCAACACTTTGCTTTTTGAGTTCAAGCTCCTTCAAAGAAGCGGCGGCACAGTTCCTTTCCCAATCATTCCTCAATGCGACGGTCCTTTCTGTTCTCGCCTTCGTTCTGCCACGCGTTCGCCCCACGGACAATCTGAAGCATCCTCCTGGTCAGTTTTACAGTCAACGTCCAATTTTTCAGACTCTCTAGGGGCAGCGGAGACGACCAAAAATCGGGTGAAGTCCAAAAAAATAAATGTATGTCTTTTGCTGCCCTTAAGGGCCCAAATCGCCACAGGCACGTCCGAAAAAGGTCTGAAGGCCTGCCAGTACACTTATCAAACATATCGGTGTTCGTACAGTGACAGGAGGAGGCGGGTGCAAGCGTGTATAATTAAGAAATATGTACTGTGTCCCGTGATAATTGCACCTTTCCCCGCTTGTTGAGCTTCACTGCAACACCTAACGTATGCTTCATCGCGTAACACTTTTGTGGTGAGGCGAAGCTGCCTTTCGGAAACCGGCATTATACAACGTCCCGTGCTTTCTAAGGTTCGAAGCCAATCGCGAGGATTACAGAGGCGGAGTCGGTGCCATTGCTGACAGTGGCGCATTCCTTCAACAAAAAACACGGTACCTAACGGCAAGAACCTCAATAGCGAAGGCCGAAGCAGCTAGGCCTCTTTTTGCCGCGGTGGTGGGTACGGCTGCCAGCGGATCTGCGTAAGAGAGCGCCGGTTCAAGGTGGCGAGGTAACAAAAGCGGCGGTGTTTGCTTTTAGTAATGCCATTTCGGATCTGCGGTCGCGGCAAAAAAGTCTGGGAAATCGGACGGCGGAGGGTTCTTGCGTCCTAAATTTCAGACGTTGGCTCTATGAGGTACGTGATGCCACGAAGCCGTCCGCATTATCGGGCATGTCCCAAAAATCGGGCGTCCGGAAAATCTGTCGTTGACTGTACACTGGTAACTCCTCCAGCCTACCACATGGCTTCAAAGACAATTCGTTACCATTCCTCTCTTTTACTCGAGCCAGCATTAGGGCAACTTTCGTTCCCTTTCAATAAAATGACAGCTAATTTTCCCTGACAGAAGCACAAATTTTATGAGTTTTCCCTGAGTATTTCTAGACTATTCAATATTCCTGAGGATTCCCGGTTTTCCCGGTTGGTAGGCACCCTGGGAGGAGATAGCTGCGCAGAGTTAAGGATGAGTAGCAAAGCGATATCAAGCAAAATTTCATCACAAAGAACCGGGGAAAGTATTACGTAATTGATAAGGCGAAGTTAATCATCAGTAACGTCGACGTCATAGAGGCGCCTCACGTGGATAAAAATTGAACACGTTAATGAATAATTTTCTACCCGTACACGAAAATTTTGCACTCCAGCCTGATATCATAATTTGTGAGCTATGCTGTTACGTAGAGTACTTAGAAGGCAGTAGTTGGTTGGCACTCATTAAGCAACACAGCACAAAAGCGCAGGTTCAAGGCTAGCTCAAGTGTTCAGTCACACCACCATCATTGTCATCTTTATAACTCCTTGAGAGACAGGAGTTTCGTGATGGTCTTGAGTAACCGTGAATTAATCGAGATTCCAAAAATGAACACAGTACCATTCTCTATTCGATTCACATTAGGCTAGAGCATTTCATACTTGATGTCCAACGATACCCGTTTACGATGCAGTACACTGGTTCACTGACCTTAGGCGCTCAACACCCCCAGAAAGTGGCGAACTCGCAGCCCTCTCAGGTGTACGTTGTTCAATTAGCTAATACAAAAATACTTATCTGCTCATTGTGCATTTATTCTCAAGGAAGATTTCTTTAAAGAAAAGCTTTCTTTGCCAACCAGCTGGGGACGCTCGAATCTCTTGCCTCCCTTTTGGTTGTTTTCCGCGCAAGCTCTCCTGTCTCCCGGAATTCGGCTTCTCCGCCAGAACGTGCGGCAACGCAAGTCGGTGTAGTTGCATAGTACGATGAGAGATCACCGGCATAATGTAGTACGAAGACACAAGTACACAAAAGAGACACAGAACACGTCACAGCCGCTGTGACGTGCTCTGTGTCTTTTCTGTGTAATTGTGTCTTCGCGCTACATTATGTCGGTGAGCAAACAACTAGTCCAACAACAAGTCCTTCTACGACGAGAGATGGGGCGACTGTTACGGTGCTAGTAAGGTGCCTTTATGTGCGCTCTCCGCTCGCATCCAGGCACTCCAAGTGCTAGTAATGTCACTAGAAGAAGTACCAGTGATTATTATAATGATTATAATGATAATTTACACACATCCCTTTGAAACGAGGCGGTGACAAATAGTCACCTAGCCTGCTTGAGGTAATCAGGTTGCTAGACATACTTTTTCATTCTAGCATTATTGTATACATTTCCTTAACATTTTTTTCTCTTCTTCAAAACTTAGTTACCTACCCTCTACCGCTATCTGTCCATGTAACAGGTCTTGCGACAGATCGTGTCACCATGGCATAGATGCCAGCTTCAATGCTCAATTCAATTCAAGCTACACGGAGGCGTTGCTGGTCTCTGTTTCAGAGAAATTTCGCATAGAAAGGAAAGTCCGAGACAACGCAGCAAGGAACAATGCCCAAGAGAACGCGGAACGATGCGACAAAGTCGCAGTAAATCCTTTCACACACCAAGTGTCTCACAGTCTAAAAAAAAAAGATCAGACAGCACGCAGGCGTCAGAGTGGTGTTTTCCGCTCCGCACAAGTTGTCTGCATTTGCGAAAAGGAACCTTCACGACGCATACAAAAGAAAGTCCAGCGTCGCATGGATAAATTGGAAGATAAGCGATGGAAAACATTCTGTCAGTCGCTTGATCCCCGAAAATCGCTCTCGCACATATGAAGAACGGTTAGGGGTATTCGCTCATCTCCGCGTCATAGGAAGCCCTCTGCTGCTCTGGCCCTCTACCAACTCCGCTCAGAACTTCAAGTGGCTGAAGAGTTCTGTGGACGGGTTGCTGGGTCCGTGGCCATCGATACTGATGCAGCATTAAATGACATCCCTGAGACACGTGTACCAGAAATAAACGTGCTATTTTCACTCGAAGAGCTCGATGCGGCGTTGGCGACCTGCAGGCGTTCTTCGTCACCAGGACCTGATGGCATCACGTATGCTGCCCTATGCCAACTTGGACGCGACGCACGTGATGAGCTGCTCAACTACTACAATGAGTCTTGGCAGAACGGCGCCGTTCCTAAACAATGGAAATCGAGCCGCTTGATCCCCATTCTGAAGCCTGGAAAGTCTCCGCTTGAGATCTCATCATATCGTCCGATTGCGCTTTCGAGCTGCGTCGGCAAAGTGACGGAAAGAATGATTCTTGTCCGCTTGGAATGGTACTTAGAGCGACTCAACATCTATCCGGACGCCATGACAGGCTTTCGTCGAGGTCGCTCGTCCATCGACAACGTCATTGACATCGTAACCTGGGTCGAAAATCAAGAAAATCTCAAGCGCCTATCTGCTGCACTTTTTCTAGATATAAAAGGAGCATATGACAACGTCCCCCATGAGGCCATACTGAACTCACTTGAGGCTGTTGGAGTTTGTGGCCGGATCTATCAATGGATTCGGGACTATTTGACTGAGAGGCGCTTTTTCTTACACACCGAAGACGGCCCAACTTCAGACCATTACACCTGCCGTGGTGTGCCGCAGGGTGGAATGTTGAGCCCTATTTTGTTCAACCTAGTCCTGGTAGGACTAGCGGAGTACCTACCACAGACAGTTCATGTCTCAATATACGCCGACGACATTTGCATCTGGGCCTCTGCGGTGACTCGCCCTCAGCTAAGAGCCAGGCATCAGCGAGCGGCAACCATGACGGCGTCTTATATTCGAGAACAAGGCATCAGTGTGTCTACTGAAAAGTGCGCATTACTTGGTTTTACGCGCAAACAAATGTCATTGTATCCTGTTTCCATCAATGGTCAAGCTGTATCCTATGTTAAGACGCATCGCTTTCTGGGCGTCATCATTGACCGCAAACTCTCGTGGAGCCCTCACTGCGTCTATCTGAAGAAGAAGTTAGTCGCCATTGCTCAGGTCTTCAAATTTCTCTGCGGGAAAAACTGGGGTACACCAGTCCATTCTATGATGCAGCTGTACAGGGTATTGTTTCTCGGACTCCTACGTTACAGTCTACCAGTGTTGTCAAATGCGAGCAAGACGAACTTTCGCGCCTTGGAGAGCATACAAGGTCAAGCCCTACGCACATGTTTAGGGCTGCCTCGATGCACCTCAACAGCAGCAACAATTGCCATTGCGGGAGACCATATAATCCAGACACATGTAGCTGTCGACTCTCTCAGGGCGCACATTCGCCATCTGTGAAGGATCCCCGACCATCATTTGGCCTCCCTACCAACCGAGAGACCTCAAGCGACCTTTTCACGAGTGATTAGCGCTCATCAAAAGTGCATACCGACATCTTTTACGTCGGGGGCGAAGCCTTCATCTCCCCTATGGTGCCTGCGACAGCCTCAAGTGAATTTTGCTATTCCTGGAATTACAAAAAAGTCCAAAAGTCCAATCATCCACGCCCCGCTCTGAGGCAACTTACGCTCCTATTACTGCACCAGACGTATCATGACCACATTCATATATATATCGATGGTTCGACCTCACCTACCAGCTCAACTGTCGCGTTCGTCGTTCCAGCTAGGCAGGTTACAGTTAGATTCAAATTGTCACACATGACTACATCTACGTCGGCAGAACTTGCAGCTCTCCATGCCGCTATGACGTACATCACCGAACAGCCAACAGAGAAGTGGGTTGTATTTTGTGATTATAAGGCAGCTCTTCACAGTATAAAATCTGGGTTACATCACAGAACTTACGAGCAGATGATATCCGACATCAGGGAAGTGCATCACCAAGCTCTGGAAAGAGGACACCACATTACATTTCAATGGATTCCTGCTAAAAAGTAAAGCCAATTCCACCCAGTGAATGCTGTCAAAACAGCGAAGCTGGTGGTTGTTTTCTCAAGTTTGAACTCGTGTTTAGCTCGATTTTTCATAAAAGTCTTTTGTCTCGTTGTCGTAGTTTTGCTAGGTTCGAGCTTCGGTTCCGGATTGCGCACACTCTTCAGGTGCATGAGGTTGTGACCAAGCCAGTCTATCATACACCTTGCAGCTGTGGCATCACTCACGGTCGAGGAATTCTCTCTTGAACCGTCCATCGACAGCATCCGTTGGAAGAATCTCTCTGCGTCGACGTCTCTGCTCGGCCTCCTTCTCTCGAAGTTGGGGGTTAGCTTGCCTCTGTTGGCGGTTGGCTTGGCTTGCCTTCTCTTGAAAGTGTGAGTTGGCTTGTCTCCACTGGCGCTTGGCTTGCGCTTCCCGTTCTCGACCATCGGCAGTAGAGGCTTCCCTCCCCTGGCGCTTTGCTTGCGCTTCTCGCTCTCAAATCTCAGGATTTGCGCGACATCGGCGCTGCCGCTCGCGCCGAGAGGAGTCCATGGGGCGAAAGGGCGCACGCCGGCAAAACTCCTGCTCTTACACCCCCCTCCCTCGGTGCGCGCTGTGCCCCTCTGCGTGTCGCCGGACGACGGACGGCGAAGGCTCGACTAGGAACATCTCCTCTGTTAAAAACCTGGCTTTGAAAGGAGCAGTGAAAATTTCGACACCGAGGAACCCAGATATGTCCTCAACAACGAAATCTTCTGAAGAGGCTCCTTCCACGCCAGCGCTGTGAAATGACTTTGATAAGGTCATCAACCAGCAACAATTTTCTCTGCCGCAAGCGGCGGTTGCAACACATGTGCATGCTGAAATTTCGGGTCGAAAAAAGATTCATGTGAATGGTGATGTAAGCACAGTGCCAACTGTTGGCTCGTCTTGCGAAGAGATACCTGCAGATATCAGACACCGGTGTGTCCAGCGAGCAGCTATTTTCGGAGTCTGAAGGAACTGTGACATTCAGGAGGATGTCGCCGCTCCCCCGATCATTCTTTCTTTCATCACAACATTAAATGACCGCAGTTTAAGATACTCTCAAGAAAAAGCTAGAGAATCTTGTTGTCCATGAAGCACAATTTCCTGTACGTTATTTGAGGTGCAATAAACTTGCTTTTGTCTTTCGTACCTCAGGTTGATGAAAAGAAGTTGCATTGTTTTCAGGACCAGTAGTATCTTTATTCAAAAAATACTGGATTCAATCCACACTGAGTTTCATTTATTGAAATTCGCTTCGAAATTGAAAATATGATATTCACACACCCCTCAGAAGAAAGCAAAAGAACAGAAAGAAAGGCACGGTGACACCACCTTGAAGTTTGCGTGTCAGCTGCGAGAGACGTCACGAAACTTAACAGCGTTTGATGCGACGCATTTTTTTTCTCTCTAAGCAAGTGTCACGATGTCCTATTGGAATAAAAGACTCAACTTGTCAAACATTGAAGACGTTTCTGGCGCACACGCAAACCCAAACAAGCGAAAACACTTTCACATTCGTGACGTCAGACTGACGTAACGGCGCCGCTGTTCAGCGCGAAATTCATAAAGGAAAACTGGGAGCTTCATTTTTATCCCTAGTAATGAACCTCTGCCGCTAAATAGCTATATCGAATAATTTGTCTACCTAACCTGGTTCTATGGTATCTTTTTGGTGCCTCTTTAAAAGTCAATACACATATATTTATTCGGTTTTTATGTGGTATAGTTCGGTAGTTCAACTTAGTACTTGTCACGGTTGACTCAGTGTGATTTCAATTGCAAGCTTAATTTACTTCGTCTTCACCGCATAATATTACCGATAAATTGCGCAAATATCGCCCACTTTATTTGCTCATTTGCTCTCCATTTGGCACAGTTTCCACTCGTAACCGACATTTCGATAAAACGTGACCCGCTTTTCCTTCTTAACTAACTTTGTTTAGTCTTCAGGAGCGATATGATTTAGAAATATTCTGCCCGAATCGCAAGTTCAATTGTCCTCACTAAGTAAATTTGAGTCAATGCTGTTTTTATTATGATCAGCTAATCCGTCGACAATTCAGGTTATGTTTTACTTATGTCATACGGACGGAGCGGGATTAACCGAAATCCATAGCGCTAACGTTTTATAAATTTGACTAAAGCTATTACAACTTCAGTGAACAAAAATACATCGGAACACTTGTGTAAAGCCACGTGGACATTTAAAGCAGCTCATTAGTCCCGTTTTGTTTTGCTTATGTGCACACATATTTCTCTAATGGTTCACGCGTGATTTGTCTATCCATTGTGCCTTTGTTCTACCGCTACCATCGTTTTTCGTGTTTGTTTACTTTTGCTTTCACTCCCGCCACCGTAGCGATTCCAGTGAAGGATTGACGGTATCTTCAAATAAAATAAACAAAGCAAAAGAAACTACTCACTTTGTTTACGTTGTGGAAGAATCTGTAAAATATAAGATTACACTGAAAGTATGTTAAGCGAATGTGTACATGGCAAGAGGGACACGGAGACAGGTGGAGACGTCGAACACTCTCTGTGGTCGTGCCCAAGCTGCGGCGGTCAACGGGACGCCAGTCTTGAGAATTTACGAAAGGAAGACCTTTCGCATGTGCGCACGCAAAAGCTTGTGTTTTCAGAAGAGTCCGCCGTAGCGCTCAAAGAAAGGTTCACACCTTCTTTTTTTGCATTTCTGAAAGACACTGGTTTGGTGGACACGTGGTGACATGCACCGGTGACCCTGCAAGAGATGCTCAGGCAGAGACGTTGCCGGCCTGAATGACGAGATTCAACCCGCCTGTTGATTAAAATTCACCGCCAATGCCACAAGGCGAGGGGGAAACGTCTAGCGGTAAACTACCGTAGCTAACTGTCACATCGTGTTGAATAGCAACGGAGGGCGGCTGCAGACGATAACACTTCAACGGCTTCCTTAACGCACTCTGCATTATATAATCGAGCTACCGCGCCGCGGTAGCTCAATTGTTTAGAGCATCGCACGCGTAATGCGAAGACGTGGGATCGTTCCCCACCTGCGTCAAGTTGTTTTTTTCATCCACTTTCATTGCCATTAATTTATCGTTTCTTTAATTCAATTAGTAAGTACAAGTAATTTCCTCGATGTTTTCCTTGGTGTCCTTGTTTGTTGGCTTCTCATGATATGATTAATAAAAATCGGGCGCCTCGGTTAACCCCGTTTCTTCTCATTCAATATTAGGTTGAAATTGGAGGAAATTATCCAGATATTTGAAACTTGTTAGCTCTTATCTCAAGGAAGAGAGTCTTTTGCGCCATCTAGGACCGTTTCGGGTGATTGAAGACCAATTATACATCGGTGCAACAGGGGCTCGAGTGAACGCTACACACTTATAATGCAGGAAAATTTGATCAACTAAAGACAACGACTATCACAGATTGCAGGGATCTTATTCGCAATGGAGCGGGAAACACGCCTGCGCTAAACAACATAATGCGGTACTTCAAAATTTACAGTTGGCATAAAATGAATATAAGCAAAGAAGTCGACCGGGGACCACGTTGAACTTTCTTTACAGCAGATGCAATGCGCATGATGGTCCAACGATCGCCAAGGAGCTAGTGCTCAAAAAGCCGCTGTTCGGTAAAAAGAAAAGCGGATCAGAATGTAAGCCCCAAAATACGCGAGAATGCGTTCCGAGAAACATAATTCACGCGTCCAAACGTGAAACACACCAATGCTCGGAGTTCTATGGCAATTAAGAGACGTAGGAGTGGATGAAGAGCGATATATCATTTGCTGTCTCCATTCCCGCACCTGCCCACCAAACTTTACCGTGTCTGCAACGCGGTCAAAAGGAGCAACGTGGGTCGGAATCTAGGAGCATTCTAATCGGTAACCGCAAAAGAAAAAAAAAACGAAGGCAAGGCCACTAAACTGTATCTGAGAGCGAAGGCGCAGACGGGCACACCTCTCATGCACCAGCGCCGTTTTGTTGCAAAAGGGAAAAAAAGAATGAAGCCTCGGTTAAAAAAAAGAAGGCAGATTCCACTTGCTGTGGTGTGCGCAGGGAAACAGGTATATACCTCGGCAAGAGGGCGCAACCCGCACACGCAGCGATTCCTTCGGCGGCCGTAAAGGTGCGGGGAAAGGCCGTACGAGTACGCCCCACCGTAAAGCCTGACCCGGTTCTCGGGATTCGAAAGCGGGAACGACGGGAGAGTTCTGGGGAAGAAGGGATCCGAAGAAGAGAGAGAGAGGGCGGAGAGAAGGCATCGCTAGGAGTGAGACGGGGAGAGGAGGTCGAAGAGACGAGAGAGAGGGCCAGAGAGAGGCCATTCGCTCACGTTCGTTGAAGCAGATCTTCCAGAGCCCGGACACGGTGTTCTTGGCGAGCTGCTCGCGGTCCCCGGAGCCGTTGTAGCTCGGGTTCGGCATGAGCTCGGTGCTGTGCAGCCAGCTGTTGGAGCAAAGCGCGATTGCGTTCGCCACGAGAGAGGCCAGCGCCGACGCGGGCGTCAGCACCCGCAGCGCGCGCACGCTGATCCGAGACATGGCGGCCGGCGGCGATCCCGCTCCCCCGCCGCTGCCGAAGGGGGGACGGCCATGCAGGCTGCCTGGCCAGGCGGCGGCGCCCGCGAACGGCTCGGCGAGCACGCTACCCGTCGAGCTGCCTCGTCGCCAGCGGCCGCCGCGGGCGGGCGGCAGCGGTGCAGCCGCGGCCGCCGCGAGGCTGCAGCGCCGAACATCCACCGCCGAAACAGCGCAGTCCGTCCCCGCGCCACGCGCCGCCACCGCGCCGCGTCCTGCGACGCCCCACGAGCTGCTGCTGCTGCTGCTGCTTCGACGCCGCCGCCGCCGCTGGTCGCTGCCGGTGACGGTGGAGCCGCGCCGGCTCGCAAGCGGCCGCCGCTAGCCGCCGCTCACGCCGCGGAGGAGAGTCGACGGCGGCGCCACCGCAGCCATCGAGGTTTCGATCGCGGCCGCTTGCGAAACGCACCGCCGCCTCCCCACGCGGTTAAACTCGCCCGTCAATATCTGGCGCCCTGGCTGGGCCCGGAGATGAGGGGTTAGAGATACTCGTGTCACCTGTCGGCGGTCCAGCGAACGGGTAATTTGACACCCTGCGCTGGCACGACGTCGGGGACGTTGCAGACAATAAGGGCTATTGTAAGCCACTCGCACGAGTTCATCTTCGTGAGAATGCTTTCGTGGCACAACAATTAGACGAGGGCGAGTAGATTCGAAATACAAGTCGACGCAAACTTATCCCATAGAAATGAAGCGCGACTAGCCGTTTCTCCACTCATAGGGAGCGCAGGCGGCTGCTAGCTCCCAAAAGATATTGATATCAGTGGCCTGGTTAGGAAAAACAGTTTCTCTTCTGCTTCACGATGCGAGAACTAACTATTCGGCCACCTCTAGAGGGCCTCCGTCTACCTTTAGGGTGGAAAGAACCGCGCCGACTGCCTCTTCCCTTCCTTTCCCGCTGCCCCTGCTTTCTCCCTGGTGCTGCTCTACGTCCATCAACGCCGCGCACGCGGTCGGCTCAATGCATCGGCTGCGCCGGATGTGCGAAAGACTGCCTCCCGCTGAGTGTGGGGATAAAGAGTGGCGGTGGATGACGTGGTCGAGTGGAAGTTGGACAGTCTAAGGTGCCGCAACTTAATCGCCGTAAACCCGCGAGCGCTTGAAGCATGAATTGCACCAGCGGTGCAGACCAAGTGCCGGACACAGGGGGGATAAACTGAGCTTTGAAAAATACACACCGTGAAAGCACTGGTTCTCTTCAAATCGGAGCCTGTGAAGATTAACGAGTGCTTGGATATGAACCGCTATCCACTTTCATGCAGTTTTGGTTAGCAAGAGCTGTTAACTAGGAATGGCAAACAGGCAACTCACAAAGTTAGGTCAAGCTTGGTGCATCAATGACCGGGCCTAACTTACCCGGAAACGAAGTACAGCCGGTGAAAAAGGGCTTGCTTCCCAACACACGGAAACAAACAAGCGCTGACGTTTTTATTATCTTCTATCTTGAAAGGATTACGACTGCAGGCAGGATGTCAATCCCCCAAAGCTAGTGGCTGACGTGATGGAGCTTCTGAACGCAACTTAAAGTATGAGAAGCGGAGCGCTTGAATCTCACCAGTGGCGACTTACCTGGAGAGACTGTCTTGACCCTTTTTAACTTCGATTAAGGATGATATTATCACCTAAAGTTGTGCTCTTGGCAAGATCTTCTTTCGTCATCTCCCGGTGATTGCATTTCGTGCGCTGCAATTCCTTTAGGCGCCGTTGTGGAGTCTTCAGCTCTTAGCTGAAACTGCCCTTCCCAGGCTGAAGTCGTTCTCAAAAGCTCCCTCCTAAGATATGCTAATATATGCTTCATTTTTACTTAAAAACCTACGCCCGGAGATACTCAGGTTGTTCGACGCCCCGAACCTCGTGCATTACAGAAATCGCGCAGCATCTCTGTTTCTGTAAATCATGTTTCACTGCAGTAACATCTACACTAAGGAGAAGCACGTTAAAGATGCGACGGGTGTACTGTAGCATAAATCAACAGTCTGGCTTCCACTGTTTCTGCGGTTAATGATTATTTCTCTCTAATTTTCTTGTGAGCTCATGACCAGTCACGTGAACATATATTAGTCCTTTTCTCGCCCCTTTTTCCTTACCTTTTCCATCATTTTTCCACGAGAGACACAACAACGCCAGCAGAAGGTGTAACAGTTGGGTTACGCGCAAGATAGGGTGGAAATGTCCCAAGGAGCTGTATCCGGGCCAATCTGCCACACTTCTAAATAGACTTAAATTTATTGCCTCGCCGAATGCAATACACACGAAATCTTTTTAATTTGAAGAAATAAACTCCGAATTGCGTACGGCGTTATGATGTACAAGGTGCGACGAAGAATTGAAAGCAGTAAAGAGTGAACAGCCCGCCTCCCCACACACACGCACAAGTTGACCGAAAAGAATGAAAGGTTGTAGAAGAAAGGAAGGTAACAGGAAAATTAATGACAGAATGAATTAATTGTAGCAAGCTGCACATATGAACCAGTTGGCGACTTGTCATTGTGAAGAAACAGCGCAGTGAATGAGTGAATGAATGAATGAATGCAGCAAGAAATGTAAAGGAAGACATAACAGTAAATGAATTAACAATAAAATAAAAGAAGTGAATGAATGAGTGAAAGAACTGCAAAAATGAACGGCTGAACAGGACAGAGACCGAAAGAAAGAAGCTAGAAAAATATATTAGTAAAAATAAAGAAAGAGTAGAAAGAAAGCAAGACGCTCCTGAAGACGATGGGGACCGCTGTTTTTGGAACGTCCTTATCGGCGGCCCCGGCATAGCGAGCGCTCGCTCGTGGCCTTGTTCGATGTTTCGAGCGATGTCGGCCAGCACGCACCCTAAACGGAATCATTAAGGCTGGCCAGCATCGATTGTGACGGCCGAACGCTGTCTTGCACGCTGATAAGCGAAAACGCTTTGCCTTCGTCGCTCGATGTCCATGGGGGTACCGGTGTGTTTTACTTTTACCACTACCTGCGTCTTTCCTTTCCTGAACGACTCTTGCAATGCTTCGTTTTATCGACGCCGCTACCCTTCGCACGCACGGAAAGTTTTCAGTGACTTCTCCGTACGGGTTTGTCATAGGGTTATAATTACCATATCACTACGCTTGCATTGCATTAACTACGATTAGTCCGCGATTCAGTTTATTTTAAACCTGAACCATTTTCCTTTAATCTTACGTCTATGACAATTGCGCCATTTGTCTTCATTGGTCCTGCTACTTGAGAGACGAAATGTCAAACCTAGTTACCTTACCAAAGTGGTTTCATATTCAGACGGATAACTTTATAAATTGTCGTATGCTTCCAGTACGAGTCTTAGAAAATTGGTATAAATGTGATATATCTCGGGCGTAATTTTCGTAAAAATCATACGGTAAACATAGAGAGAGAGAAAGATAAAAGAGATGAGAAAGGCAGGGAGGCTAACCAGAAAATAGATACCCAGTTTGTTACCCTGCACTGGGGAAGGGGTAGGGGGTGTTAAGAACGGCCGACTGAGGTGCAAGTTTTGCCAGCCAGTTGCGACAGTAGCGTCAGTAGCTTCCTGGAAAGCCACCACCATCCTCTAGCCAAACGGCGTCACTAAGTCTACTGTGTCTGCAGGACAAGACACCACGTTCGCCACTCTGCGTCGCGGGATTGCCGAGACGAGTTCGACAAACCAGGCTTTACGACTGAACACGCCACCGCCGACCTGGTCTGCCGCGAGCGGGGAAGTTGCCGAGGGAACGTCTTCGGAGGCCCCTTCCCACGAGCTTTCAAGGCGCAAGACAACGGAGTTCCGGTGGCCGCGCTGCGGGGGTCTGCTCGAGGAATAAGATGCGCCTTTCCTGACGTAAGCCCCGAGTTCTGCGAAGACCGTCTGACGTCGGTGGGGACCGTGAACCTGTGCGGAAGTGTGTGGGTGCAAGCCCTCCCGCAGAGAGGCGGCTCGTCTACTGGTCGAACGTTTCCCTCACCTAGGGATCGAGGGAGGACCGAGTGTTTATAAACCGCTGTTGTGCGGCTGCTCAATGTACTTTCTCTCGCAGTCATGCTAGACTGATGACCTGCAACGTCCTTATGTAGATACCGTAAATAAACCGATATTCATCGTTCTCGATGAGAAGCAATTCTTCCCTTCAACAACGTCCTCAGCGTGGATAAGTTGGACGACGGCATGGGCCAGCTACCATCTAATTCATGCCCGACTCCAATCTTGACAACTGGTTAGGAGCGGTGGGATTGACCTCCCAATCCTCACAGGGGATACAGAAAGATTTTAAAAGATGCTGAACGAGACTACAACGATCATCTTCAGATTTACACAGATGGCTAGACAACTGTGAATGAATCTGCAGGAGCTGTGATCTCCTCCGGAAAAGCTGTGACTATTCAGTTCAAAACCTCTCACCGGACAACGTCGACTGCTACCGAGCTTGCTGCACTTCTCAGCGCACTTCGTATTATCCATGAAGCTCTACAACAGAGATGGAGCATATTCACCGATTCGAAGGCATCCCTGCATATTTTGCTATCCGCTCTACGTCGCGGAGCACAAGACTAACTTCTACTGGAAATAAGGCAGCTATATCACCAGCTAATAGAGAAACATGACATGACACACAACATGACATCACTTTTCAGTGGCTCACAGGCCACTGCGGCATCTTGGGCAACTAAAACGCTGATAAAGCTGCTAGGAGGGATCACGAAGATGCCGTGAAGGAACCCATCCCGCTAACCAGAACTGACACAGCAACAAAGCTTCGCAATACAGCGCGTGATGCCACACGATCCATGTGGAACACGCCAGGTTTCCGACTGAATCCATCTCTCCGATTACGCATTTCATCTGAACTATCCCGAATCGAGACAACTGTTATCTGCCGACTGTGGATTGGAGTGTCTTTCACGAATGCATTTGCTTGCCGCATCGAAATGGCTGACAGTGCTGCCTGTGATAGTTGCGGCAGCGAGGAGACAATGGAACATGTGTTATTGTCTTCGCTATAGGTCTCGGAGACAGTCACGCATGACGGCGTTGGAACGCCTCGACGACCAGCCGCTTTCTGAGCAGACGATCTTGGAGTGCCGGCTGATGCGATCTTCACACCAGGCGATGAAGGCGCTACTGAGGTTCCTCCGATCAAGCGAATTACTTGAACGACTGTGATACTCCTGAGATCCTGTGTGTGTGTGTGTGTGTGTGCGTGCGCGCGTGCGTGCGTGCGTGCGTGTGTGTGTGTGTGTGTGTGTGTGTGTGTGTGTGTGTGTGTGTGCGTGCGTGCGTGCGTGCGTGTGTGTGTGTGTGTGTGTGTGTGTGTGTGTGTGTGTGTGTGTGTGTGTGTGTGTGTGTGTGTGTGTGTGTGTGTGTGTGTGTGTGTGTGTGTGTGTGTGTGTGTGTATGTGTGTGTGTGTGTGTGTGTGTGTGTGTGTGTGTGTGTTCACTCACTCTTTCCATGCGTGTACACATAGAAATTAGACCGTGTACGAAACGTTTCAATAGTGCTGCGTCGACACCAAACGACAATTTGGTCACTTACCTGTGTTAGGCACAAGTACCAGCCGTAGACTGCGTTTCACAAAAGGAGCAGATGCTATGTAATGGTGACTATAGTGACAATGCCGACTTAAGTTGACTTCTATTTAGCTCGCGCCACCAGCAGATGCTGATTAGTACTTCAGTTGAGCAATTTATCAGTTAATAAGCTAGTTGTCCGCAGCTCTTTCTAATGCAAAAGATCACGCACCTATACAATTCCTTACTTAGGAATTACCTTTCATCATTGTTATCAAACATAGTCTATCTCTTGCATACTTGCCAAACGGAAAAGACCAGAGTAAAAATTTTCAAATGTACCAATACATTTCCGAAATGTTCGGTCACTTAGAACACTGTATAAATTTTTCTTATCAATACCACGTTGACCGTTAACTGAAAAAAAAAAACGCGGCGTTCAAGTGTGTATTTTTTCTTACAAATTTCTATTGATCCTTTTCGCGCTGATCTGTTGGGGACTACCATGTTTGATCATGTTGTTGACGTGTCCATTGCTTGCCTCAAATACCTCCGTTGCCTACATGTTTACAATGGATGTGTGTGACGCTGTTGCGGCTTAGCAAACCTTTGTTTTGGGAGACATCATAGATGGTGATTGGGTGGGCGATACTAAACTTTGTTCATAGCTTCAGAGAACACGCAAAAGAGCTTTCGGAGCTGACTAAGCTATGTCCAATCGGTGAGAGCAGCGTATATGGTGCTTGTTCTAAAAGCGGGGCTAAATATGTATTCCAAGCCATACTAGCTTACCGATCATGAACTGAATCAAGATTAGTGTGTTTTGCGCTTCGTTCTTTATTTGGCAAATATTTTAAAACTGCGGCTTGCCACGTTTCTGAGTTAGTAAGCTTCCTCGATGCGGTCATTATGTGATAATTTTCTGCCTAATTGCTCAGTTCCGATAGATTTGTTCTTGTTGTGCACAAGGTTTGATACGTAGCTATCTTGTACACTATAATACCTTGTAGCAAAGGTGTATTATTCCTAGTAACGAACGCCCTTATTCTTGTGGACCACCACAAAACACTCAGTTTCAACCATCGGTGTAGCCCTTCATTTATTGTGCGCATATATTGCGCATATATTCAAGTTTACGCCCATTCGCTTATTGCCACGTTGGCGATAGAGTGGGCGTAAGCTTCCGTGCCCGTTAAGGCAGATGTGTGTTGATACTGTGCACGAAACTTACTATGACACGAAGCGGTGCTACTCCCTTGGTCGTTGTTTACCTAGCGGTACTCACTCTTGCTGACGTTCCGGGGCTGCCGCTCTTTCTTTGAAGGTCAGCGATACAACGCTGGCGGATAAGCAAGTTTCTGTATCTTCGAGCAAAGCCGTACATCTCAAAGTGCCGGTAACACGTACGGACAGCTGCACCAGCAGTCCGCGAACTTGGCTGCAGATTAATTTCATTCCTTAATATTCCAGTCACTATATTTGCTGCCAAACACTGCACACGTCTTCAATCCCCATGATTCAATGCAACATGACAGTGCGTTAGCGAAAGCTCGGTTGCATTTCCGACAGCTGATTGCACAGAGACAAGGCGGAAGCGGTAGTGGTTTCGTATTCGTGCGCTGTCACCGAGGCGACGTACGGCGCGCCGCCGAAAACGCCATCTCGTTTCTCTAGAGCAAACTGCTCCGCGGAAAGGGTCAATACATTATGCAACTGAAAGAAGCCTTTGATTGGTTCACATTCGCTAACAGAAAAGGTTCATTTCGTGGCATGTTGTTGTTGTTTTTCTTGCTTCTGTTTTCACGTTATCGTCCCACGGTACACGCACGCTTGTCAATTAAGTTAACTTATACATAATAGATAACGTTAATTACATAATTATTTAGGGACGATTATTATTTTGCTGCAGCGTTCGGCCAGTTACTCCGGCATGACTCCTACAATTAACCCATGGCCCTCAGTCCCTTGCGGCTTCGCAGCACCTGACGAAGGCGGTGGTCAGACCTGCGACGCGGTAGAGGGTGCTAAGAATCACTGGATCTGGACAGGCCCCCAGTGGAAACTGAACCTGGCAATGTTCAACAAGCGAACCCTCTCGAGTGAGGCTAGCTTAGCAGTACTCTTTGAGGAACTACAAGGTATTGTTAGGGATATCATTGGCCTTAGTGAGGTTAGAAGGACTGGTGAGGCTTATACAGTGATGACTAACGGTCGTGTCCTCTGCTATAGACGGCTCCCAGATAAGAAGCAATACGGGGTAGGATTCCTAAATAATAAGGACATAGCGGGCCACCTAGATGAATTCTACAGCCTTAATGAGAGGGTAACAGTAGTCGTAATAAAGCTGTAGAGGAGTCATAGAGTAGAGGTAGTACAAGCCTACGCTCCAACCTCTAGTCACAACGATGAAGAAATAGAAAAATTTTATAAAGATGTTGAATTCGCGATGAGAAAAGCAAACTCAGTATACTGTACAGTCATGGGCGACTTCAATGCAAAATTGAGGGAAAAACAAGTTGGTTTACACGCAATTGGCAATTACGGCTTCGACTCTAGGAGCGCTAGAGGAGAGACGCTGGCAGAATTCCGGAAATCATAGGCTCCGAATAATGAATGCCTTCTTCCAGAAGCGTAGCAACAGGAAGTGGACCGGGAAAAGCTCTAATATAGAAACAAGAAATGAAATAGACTTCATACTCTCTGCCGATCCCAGCATAGTGCTGGACGTAGAAGTGTTGGGTAGGGTAAAGTGCTGTGATCATACGTTAGTGGGGCCTAGGATTTCCCTCAGTATGAAGAGAGAAAGAGTAAAATTAGTCAAGAAGAAACAGGTCAACCTAGACGCAGCAAGGATAAAAGCAGACCAATTCAGGCTAGTGCTTGAAAGCAAATATGCAGCTTTATAACAGAGATATGAAGATGACATAGAGGTAATGAATGAAACTGTAACTAGGCTGGCTTCAGCAACTGAAGTGGGAGGTAAGGCACCAAGGCAACCAGTACGTAAGCTCGCCTCAGTAACGAAACACCTAATAAAGAGACAACAAATAATGAAAGTGTACAACTCAAGAGATCAGACAGAATTCGTAGAACTGTCAAAACTGATCAACAAGGCGAAAGTAAGGGACATACGAAATTATAACGTGGGAAAGACTGAGGAAGCAGTAAAAAATGGACGCAGCATGAAATCAGTGAGAAGACAATTTTGAATAGAACAAGCAAAGATGTATGCACTGAAAGATAAGCAGGGTAATATAATCAGCAATTTCGAAGATATAGTAAAAGCAGCAGTAGAATTCTATACTGACCTGTACAGTATCCAGAGCGGCCACGCTACCTTCATTCGAAGCAGTAGTAATGAACAGGATACAGAGGTTCCTTCTGTATTTAGTGATGAAGTTAGAAGGGCCTTGCAAGACATGACCCGGGAAAAAGTGGCAAGCGAACAGAATAACAGTCGATTTAATCAAGTATGGAGACGACATGCTTGAAAAGCTTGTGGCCCTTTACGCAATGCCTCACGACTTCAAGTTTACCACAGAACTGGAAGAATGCCAACATTATACTAATTCACAAGAAGGGAGACATCAAAGAATTGAAAAATCATAGGCTTATTAGCTTGCTTTCAGTATGCTATAAAATATTCACCAAGACACACCAAGACAATTTTCAATAGAATAAGGGCAACACTTGACTTCAGTCAACCAAGACAACAGGCTGGCTTCAGGAAGGGTTATTCTACAATGGATCCCGTCCATGTCATCAATAAGGTAATCGAAAAATCTGCCGAGTACAATCAATCTCTCTATATGGCTTACTGGATTATGAAAATTAACGTATTTGATTCAGCAGAGATACCAGCATTCATAGAGGCATTACGTAATCGAGGAGTACAGGAGGCATACGTGAATATCTTAGAAAATATCTACAAGGATTTCACAGCTACCTTGCTTCTACACAAGAAAAGCTGAACGTTACCTATCAAGAAAGATGTCAGGCAAGGAGACACAATCTCTCCGATCCTATTTCTACGCTATCCCTCCACTGCATGGGTGGAAGAAATATTAAAGCTAATAAACTGGGAAGGCTGAGTGAGGACCAACGGTGAATACCTCAGCAACCTTCGCTTTGCGGATGCCATTGCCGTGTTTAGCAACACTGGGTATGAATTACAACAAATGATTGAGGAATTTAACAGAGACAGTGTAAGAGTGGGGTTTAAGAATAATATGGCAGGACACAAAGATAATGTTCAATAGCCTGGCAAGGGAACAGGAGTTCATGATCGCCAGTCAGCATCTAGAGTTTGTAAAGGAGTACGTCTATCTACGTCAATTGCTCACAAGGGACCGTGATCATGAGAAGGAAACTTACAGAAGATTAAAAATGGGTTGCACTGAATACGACAGACATTGCCAGAACCTGAATGGAGGCTTACCGCTACCATTGAAAAGAGACGCTTACAATCACCGCATTCTTCCCGTGCTAATGCAGAAACTTGGAGTTTGACAATGAAGCTGAAGAGCAAGTTAAGGACCGAGCAAGGAGCGATGGAGCGAAAAATGTTAGGCGTAACCTTAAGAAACAGTAAGAGAGCGGTGTGCATCAAAGAACAAACTGGAATAGCCGATATTCTAATTGACATTAACATAAAATATTGGAGTGCGCCTAAGTTTCACCTTTAATAGTAGAAGGCGATAACATTCAAAGATCCCTGACTGCTTCTCACGCTTCCCAGCAACTGGAGCGTATGTAACCGTAATGTTTACCGGGAAACGCTGGCCGCGAACGCTATACACGAAGGCGTGCATTGTGGTACAAACGCGGCCTCTTGCGTGGGCCACGATGCGACGGAGGCGAGCGCCAGCTGGAGGTATTGCAAAGAACCGGGCGCGCCTCTCCATGGCCCCTAAGCATGGAGGAAGGAAACTGAGGAGAGGCCTACCCCCTCCGCGGGCTAGGAGAAAAGTGTGGAGGAAGTGACGTAGTAGGTTCTCCTCTTTTTAGCTGATTTTTTATTTCTTTGCCGTAGCGGCCACGCCTTTCGGGCCACAATGGCGGCTCTGTTCTGGTTCTGTGCGCTCACACGTGTTGCACTGTAGGTTTCGTACCGTGGCAAATGCACCGAGCGGGCAGGTTTCCGTTGGTCTCCGTGTTTTGTTGCGCTGCGTTATCTGGACCGTGCTCTCCCGGATGTTGCTGTAGCCAGGTGGGACACGAGGAACTAAAGTTCGTGAAATGAACGCGCATACAACGCTGTACGCAATGTACCGCGCCACGGCAATGGCAACGGACGAAGGAATATCCGCGGGAAATGTTGCCCTCTTTGGCGAAATCATGCTAACGTGCTAGCGATTGTTTAGTATTGCTGCGGAGCGAGCGGGTCCGAGCAGCACGGTTGCGCGCAGCGCGGCGTGGTTTCGCGAAAAATGTAAACAAGAGAGGAGAGCTGGCCCGATAGGCGGAGCAACGCCATGAGCAACGCCAACTTCCGGCTTCACTTAAGCTTCACAAAGAGTGACGTCAGGGCCTTTCCTGAGTTTCCTTCCTCCGTGCCCCTAAGACACCCGCGAGCCGGAGCGCGCAAATGGCGGACGCCGCGGCTGCTCTGTGAATGGTAGAAACGCTGGAAAAGGGGTTTCTTTGAGTTTTCGCGTAACATAATTGTATTTCGTCGTATAATCAAATTACAATCCGAGAGCTGTCATGTCTGTGGGTTATGTGTAAGTCACAGTTTGCAATTTTTCGACGTATTTTAGCTTGAGAAATTCAATAATTTTAGTAATTCCCTTGCGTCACATGGAGGGCCTAGGTGTGGGTGGTTCGGAAGTCTTTATGCCGAAACGATGCCGGACGCCGACGCCGGATTTTCTGTGGCACGGGCTCCTTAACGCTGTCGCGTTAAACTTCAGCTGGGCAGGCCATGTAATGCGTAGGATGGATGGATGACCGACGAACCATTAGGGCTAGAGAATGGGTGCCAAGAGAAGGGAATCGCAGTCGACGATGGCAGAAAACTAGGTAGGGTGATGAAATTAGCAAATTTGCCTGCGCAAATTTGCAGTGCAATTATTTGCCGCAGGACAGAGGTAATTGGAGATCGCAGGGAGAGGCCTTCGTACTGCACTGGACATAAAGATAGGCTGAAGATAACTATTATTCTGGTAGATGGTTTTGATGAATCACCCTTGATGGCATGAACAATGTGACCACTGCAATTTTAATGTATTAAAACACACGTTGGCACAGTGAATACGGCGCTGGGTACTCTTTTTTTCTTTTAGAGCGCAGCTCTTTGGCGTCCGTTCCTGGGTTTCGCGTCGTCGTCGGCGTCGTCGTCGGCCTCGTAACCAGCTCCTCCCCCCTTTCATCCCCCCAGCGCTAGCAGCGACCGACTGATACCGCTGGATGCCGCTGACGCCGCTAGAGAGTCAAGATAACGTGACTGCATAGAACACCGTCGCCGCCATGCAGAAAGAGGAGGAAAGGCCCCCCCCCCCCTGTTCTTGTGTGGCGGATAGCTGGGGTTGACTCACTATCGCCGTCAGCGGCATCAGTCAGTCGCTGCTATCTCTTCCCTCCTCCCTTTATCGTGTTGTCCGCTTGCTGCGCGCGCTTCTGCCCCCATCGTTTGCCGCTGGGTGTACACGCCGCCCCCCTCCGCTTCCGCTTACTGCTGGTTGCTCTCGACGGCGGCGATGAGCCTCCGCTTCGGCGGCGCGAACTGCAGGGTCTTCTCGGCGGCGGCGATGAGCTTCTGCTTCAGCCTCGCTTACTGCTGGTTGCTCTCGACGGCGGCGATGAGCCTCCGCTTCGGCGGCGCGAACGGCAGGGTCTTCTCGGCGGCGGCGCTTAGCCTCTGCTTCCCCCACGGCTGTGACAACCTCGCGAGGCACTTGTATAGATCTCGTCTTTGAGAATCAAGCATTGGTGTACCAAGTCGAACATATATCAGTCTATTTCTCCGACCACAAAGCTTCCTTCATGACTGTCAAGAACTGTTAGTGGAGTCTTTGTTAAAGGAATACGTGTGAAAAATAAAAAAAAAATTATGTGATAGCGCATACATGTGTTGCTCGATTTCTTTGCCTCAATCTATCCAAAAGGTGAAACAGCTTATTTGCTGCGCTCAAATTTCGCATTAGGAAGTAACGTAATCGTCGGTAATTTTTTCTTTATTCGTTAAATAAGTATGCAGATGTTTGTTATTCTCCTTTTATGTCCCTTTCTAAGCCTCACGCCTACTGCTAATGCTGTCTTAGCCGCCTCTGATGGTGACAATGTAACCAAATACAGCCTCCCGTAAATAACGTCTTCGGGCCTTGTAGACGTGAAAAGTGTGTAAATAAGAATGCCACAAATGAAGAAAACAAGTAAATCTTTATTTGCTCAAATGCATGACAAGTATAGAAAGCGTTGCCGGTGTGCGTTGTTCCCTTCGTATACGCTCAAGCGCTCAGGCGCTCTTTTGCGGAGAGCACAGACATTCGCAAGATCATTCAAGAACATCAGAAAGTTTGACTGCGCCAAAGCCATCGACGTCACCTTTCATAGTGCACACAAGTTTGGGTCGCGCGTTGAACACTTGTACGCACCAGGTGGCGACCATCTTAATTCAGTACAGGCTCCCTCAAGGGAGCCTATACGATAACACTACTCCGCTCTCCACCCTTCTTGCGCACGCTCTACTGTCTTCTACAAATGCTTAGGAAAAGCGCCGATGGCTGGACCACTTGCTACCTGACGTAGACAGGCGCTGAAAGCACAAAAATGAACGCAGAAATGTAAACGCAGAGGGGTAAAAGGAGGACGAAAATGCACATCTGTCATGTTCAGTTTATTATCTGTTGGTCTTTTATTTTTCTGATGTATCTTTTTTCTTTTGTTTTTGCGATTTCGCTCTATGCACACAAAGTGGCGAGCGAGTTCATTCCAGAATGGCTAGCGCGAAAAAGACAATGGACGTCAGCGACAGGCACACAAGACAGAACGCTAGGGAACACCGTTGTCAGTTCAGTTGTCGGCTGTAAGAACACCATTGACACATAGTCAAGTGTTAGATGAGGCATATACATTTTTTTACAACGAAACGTGGACAACTTGCGCAAGCAACTTTAGCGCAGTACTGAAACAATAGTTTGGCTGTCTTGCTCATTTTTTTCTGTCAGATAGCTGCCAAACCCGCAAGTACACTATGGTGCGAGAATTCCTCGAATGCGCGAGAAATAACGAATTACATCCTCTTTTAAAGTGATCTGCTCAAAACTTGCAATAAACGGAGCGTGGCTTCTTCGAGTAGAATTCGTTTACAAAGGCCCCTCTAACGTCACAAAAATCGCATTGGAAAATCGCATTTAATAGCCTCACAGGCGCCACGAAGCCCTCTGAATCTACAAATCTGACATGCCATATATAACAGTGCATGGCGCCTGATCTTTTGTGATTTTGTGTAAAGTAAGTGACGGTGCAAAATAAAGCGGTTCGCGATAGTTCTAACTGAAGAAAACTTATCTCTCAAAATGTACCACGAGTTCTTGCGGCAACTCGAGGAAGGCGAATTCACTTTTTTTTCTTCGAACGCGTTTGTTATTCTCTCGAGGAACGCGAATTCATGTTTTTTTATTTGAACGCGTTTGCGCGCGAATGGACGGCTTCACAACGTTCCTAACCGGATCGAACCCTTATAATTTTTCGCTGCAGAGCTGAACCTGAGCCGGACCGAGAATTGTGAACCGGAGGCCGAGGCCAAACACGAAACAATTTCGGATCGACACCCTGGTTGCACATGGTATGTGCCGTTCTTCGTGTGCAAAGGAAAATTTCTTTACGCTTTCTCCGGTGCTGGGCGGAACCGAACCCGCATCACATGCAGTAAGATCATTTTGTCTGAACATATAGTCAGACGCGCGCAACGAGTGAACTTCGCGGCGGCAGCGGTAGATGGCGCAGCGTGTCAAGAGGGGGAATGCAGTGCCTCTATGTCAGCGCCGCGTACCGCCATACGGAGAAGCGTCGTATCGAGGCGGGAAGCGCGAGAGAGGGCGCAGCACGGTTGCAGGCCATGCCTCATGCATGACGTCTTTCGGGGGTGGCAATACGGTGCGCTACATTGCTTCATCGCTAATCAAATTAACGCCAGCATAGGTTATTTCTGCCGGAGTTCCTTTCTCTCTCTCTCTCTCTCTCTCTCTCTATATATATATATATATATATATATATATATATATATATATATATATATATATATATATATGTATAAACAGGATGATGGTATTGAAGCCAATGAGCAGTGACACGAATATAATCTCCTCTTTTAACGAGTGTCATTGAACCTTATTACCATTTTTGAAGTGCCAGAAGCGCCACACACTAATGGAACATTCCGCTGCTCATCACGTTCATTAGCGTGCACATCAAACGCCTTGCGTGGCAAGTTCGTTAGTTGCCTAAGCCAGCCTGATGGCACCATAATTAAAGCAAATTAACTGACGCCAATTAGGCAGGCACACCACACTCCTGAAGTCTGAGGGGTTCTTTTTGTAGGGGGGTGCTTTCGTTTCGCCGCAGACTACTCTAGAGGCGCGGTAGTGAATTGCGCTATTCGCTGCAGTTCCTTTACGCCCCTACTTTGAAAGATGCTATATACGAATTCTCGAACAGAATGTGTTTATCAGTCGAGAAAGCAGAAGCCAGGTTTTTCTCAAGTATCCCTTTAGGTGTTACAGCAGGGTTCACTTTGCACAGAATACCGGCCTATTATCTGAAAGGTGGAGTGTGCTGAACATGTAATGAGGAACAAAAGAAGTACGCTTTCAAATCTTAGCGATGCATGGGTACAAGCAGTGCATTCAAGAACTGCTTGCGTACGCATGGACCGGGATCCGCTCGCTTTGTCGTCCAAGTTGTCTGCGAAAGGTTGTCAGTAGGGCCTTCTATCCCATACTTGAAGCGTTCAAATTTTGTTTCTTGCGATATATATAAAAGGCAGTCTCCGCAAATAGGCCTCCACCCATTGATTGATTGATTGATTGATTGATTGATTGATTGATTGATTGATTGATTGATTGATTGATTGATTGATTGATTGTTAAGTCCCATGGCCGCACTTAATCTATGAGAGACACCATAGTGTGGAGGGCTCCGCAATAATTTTGATCACCTGAGGTTGTTTTAACATGCACTTAAACGCAAGTACGCAAGCGTTTTTTTTTTTTTTGCATTTTGCGCTGATCCAATGGTGGCCGCCAGGGGTCGGGAATTGAACCCGCAGCCTCACGACCACTCGCAGAACACCCTAACCACCGAGACGCTGCTGCCGGTGCCTGCATCAACTGACAAACTGAAAAAGTGCGTCAGACGTGGAATGGTTTTCACCAACATTGTTGTGCTACGTCACAGGTCCTACACTAACGATGTTTTCGTGACCAGCAGGATCACTTGTGTTAACATTGAAACGCTTTGAAGGCTGTAATTCTCTCCACCCCTCCTATTCGTCATTATCATAAATGTAGTTTGCAATAATAAAGTCGTACAAGTGCGATCGTACGATGTCGTTTGGGCAAAAATTCTAAATTGAGCACCGAGCCTTTCCTTTTTTATTGAGCTACATCTAAACAGATGAGTTGTCATCATTTTTTGGCTGCCGCTGTCCCTATTCACTTGGTTAATAATGTAGGTTAAAAAATAAGAAAAGCATATATATTCTAGCTATATGTAATACTTATACAAAAGAACATCTGGCACAGTAAGAGTCTCTCTCAGAAAGTTCTCACTGAAACAAAGTTCACATATATATGTGGTAGATAGGTGTCTCAGATAAACGAATGAGACAGAATTTCACACGACGCAGTAGAGTCAATATTGGTCACAAATTCCAGCATCTTCAAGGCAAAGCTCAAGTGCTTTCGCTGCTTTGCGATGCCCATGCGATGGCCATGCGCCTATCACCTTGGCGAGTGAGAAAGGCAGATGTGAATTACGAGATTACTAAACAGCAGGGAAAGAAACGTGTTGTGGTTATTTGCTTTGAAACGCTCCTGACATTAGTTTTATTTATTTAGCTGACTTAATAGTTGTCAGCAGCCCTGCGATGAGTCCGCGTGAGTTGCTCTCAAGTTGTATGTAAGCTGTTGTGGATTCACAAGGGTCGCAACGTTTTAGCTCTACACAGTGGATTTTCAAAGTGATAGAACTAACTACGCTATAGACAGACAAAGATGTGACTCCTTGAGCAGACGCAAAAGCCTGCGTGAAAACACGTAAGTCAACAAAGGTGTCCTGCATCATATCTCGTACGACGTACTCATTAAGGAAGGCCTAATTATAATAAACCGTAGCTGTGGCTGAGCTAAGCGTTTACGAATAGGTTCCCGTGTTGCTAACACGTATGTATATATATATATATATATATATATATATATATATATATATATGTGTGTGTGTGTGTGTGTGTGTGTGTGTGTGTGTGTGCAGAAGAACAAAAATCACAACACCGCGCATCGCGAGCTACTCTGTAGGTTAAGTTACCATTGCCGTAACGTGGTGCCATCGATGCATAGCATACAGGGCGGAGGCATTCAAATGCGCTGTATTGTACACGCTGAGATTGTTTCTAGCAAAATTGTACGTTGCGTGATTCCTATGCGCACTATACAGATGAAAGCTTATAAAAGAACACTATTATGGCCTGGTTTAGCCGAATATAAGAAGGTAACCCTTAGTAAAAGTGAGTCTGCAAGTATAGCAGCTTTGACAAATTGGCAATTTATTGAAACACACGCAGAAAGGAAAAGGGAAGCAGCGCGAAGGATTAATACGAAACAGTGGACCACAAACACAGTGTTCTGTTTGTTGTTCACTCTGTTGTAGTTGTCTTGCGTGCTGTTTTCTCTGTTTCCAACGTGGCCGTTTTGTTTAGCATTTAGCACCGACCGCTGTCGGAGCTAAACAGAGCGACACCATGTTTGAAAGAACGACGCGTGCGTTTTGTGTTGTTCTATCTTTACCATCGCGTAGTGTACAGGAGTCTTGTGCATCATATTTTTCTTTTCAGAAGGCATGCCATATTCATGGTGCCCACAATCAAACGACTTCATTGAGCCTCACAGTCAAACGGCATCTGTGAGTTCACAGTCAAACGAGTTCAATGACTTCGTCGCATACCACACGTGACGTGATAGGAGTCTTGGGGCCGTATTCTCCATGAGTCACTTTCAGCTATGAGATCGGCATTTCAAAATGGTTTTCTGTGATCAAAGCGAGCTACCCAGGACACCGCTACAGTTTTTATGGACAACATGCCTGCACAGGCGGCTGTAGGTTGAACTGACGTTCGTTGTGCAGCACTTGATCCTGTGCTGTGATAGTGTGCGCTGATCCTGACTGACCGTGATTGTGTGTCTGTGCTTCCCGCCTGTCTCGCTGTTTCTTTACTTTCTTATTTTTCAACCTCCCCTTTCACCCTTGCCCAGTGTAGGGTAGCAAACCATTTTTTTTTTCATTCTGGTTAACCTCCCTGCCTTCCCCCTTTGTTTCTGTCTCTCGAACCTTGAGCGGCAGTTTCCCTTTCGCATGACGTATAATATCCAAAACGCGGTCTCACTGCAGCAACGGGCAATCGCTAGCGTCACGACGTAATCTACAGTGTATGCGCCACAGGCTGTGTTTTCATGTGCGCTATAATTCACCGCTACCGCCGTTTCCAAGTTTCTGCAGCGTTACTCACTGCTTCGCAAAGAAGAATCGCTTGGGTGAGTTGGCTTTGACGGTGTGATAAGTTGCAGAGCAATGATTTTTTACTAGATATAGAAGGATAGTGCAATAATTTGAGCATCCAGTAGAGTCCCCTTTCAGTACCCGCTTCGTCATGAACCAACCAACCCGCTTGAGCACACCCGAGATTAGGATGTCTTTGTGCACAGTTTAATATCTAACGTTACGGAGCGAACACATCAGCGCTAGGAGGTCCTTCAACCTTTTCGTCCTTACAGTACACCTTCGTAAGGTTGCTGTTAGACTTAATTTTTTTGCCTGCTCGTCCCTTTGCAATGAGCGTCAGTAAATCAAAATTTGAAAGAGCAACTTGTCGCCATGTCGCTACTAGACACTCAAGCTTGATACTAGTTGCAAAACTACCAACAAGCTCTAAGTTTCCGAACCTGGGCAAGCCGATTAACCAAACGTGTAACCATCGGCCGACATTCCCTTCACCTGGAGACAAGAAAACTAACTAAATTTGTGCCGATCACACATACACACACAAAAGAAGAGTTCTAGAAACGAACAGTAAGTAATTCAAGATGAACCGCATCTAAATCATTACGATTCTTAAAACAGGATTTACGTTTATTATTCCTTTTTAGCAGGCGGTAAACAATGACGCACGGAAATATTGCCGCCTGAATAGTTGCAGCATAATCCATTAACCACTACACGTTGACCTTCAATATAGCCAGAGATATAAACGGGGCTTGGGGACTTGCATGACTGGAGAATTCTGACTAAAACTATCATTAGCCTACTTGATTCGGCACGATGTATTATTAAATGCTCCTTGCGTAAACACGTGATTTACTAACCAAGGCACGGGAGCAAGATAGCTGGTATTTAGCAGTTACCGAATTGAACTGATGTACTGTTCATCTAATTACGGAGCTCAGCTCAATTCCTCCTGACATGCCCTAATTATACATTTGCTTATAAAAACGGTGCTTACCATACTACGGTAGCACTACCGGTTAGGCGTACACACACTCCCAACACACGCTTAATATACAGAACGCCACATTTAAAACGCAGGTGACGACATGAGGTGGGCTTTTCCACATAAGACTTTTTGTTGCTAAGAAACCTGCTTTCACGCGTAGTCACCATCGCTGAGCAGGCATGTTTGCAAGGCTCTCGAGGTGTGTCACAAGTAATTGCGCTGAATGTAGCAAGTCAGTTTTGCGAAGGCCCGCAAGACGGAGCAAGGTTCACGAAAGGAAAACTAAATTGGCATTCACAGGACTGTAGCTCCAAGAAGACACAAAGGAAAACCATACGACTTTTTCAGAATCAAATATATACCATCTGAGCTAACCAGAAGGCTCCAGGTTAGCTCAAATGGTAGAGATGACAGACCACTCAGGAAAGGCGTCGATCCCGAGCTCTATCCATTGACCGCGAAGTTATCTCCTTCAAATGCGAAGCTTTCTTTCTGGGACACTGGTGTAGTTTTCCTTCGTGGATTCGTGCTACTGCCACGTGGATGACAATCTTACCCTTTCATATTCAAAACGATCGTCCGCAACAATGCCTTCTACAAGTGTACCCGTTCACTAGTTAATGTTGTCACGTCGGCTTCTTATCATTCAGCCAATGAACGGATGGCGAAAGTATTCGCTTGACAATACGGCCCGGAAGTTCACTGCGCGACTCAATTACTCTCCGAGAGCTTGACGCGTTCTCCGTACACCACGGGCGCGGAATCGTTTCGGGTTCACGACGACTTGGTCCGAGCGAAAGCAGGAAGCGGACGGCCGAGAGGGACCACGTGAGCAAGATGCTGGGCCGTCGGTGCCTCCTTCAGAAGCGCATGATCCTGGCCAGTATGAGCCAGAAGACGCTGGTGAACAGGCACAGGGCGATGCCCAGCCAGGAGAGCGAGGCGGCCCAGTCACGAGCGAAGCGGCGACAGCGCAGGAACTCCGCAGGCAGGGACTGGTCGAAGTCGGTGCCCGTCAGCACGCCCTGGGGCACGGTGCGCTTGAAGTGCATGAAGCAGCTCGTGAAGGTGGCGAACACAGCTGCGCGAGAGAGGTCGGCAGGGGACGACGCCGTCACCTTCGGACCGCGTATGACTTTGGAAGTCATACACGGAACGTCGATGAGACGCTCGCACACGTTATCTGTGTCTGCCCGCGATATAGTGCCCAGAGACGAGTGCTGTGCAGAGTACTGGACCAGTTGGACAATCGTCCGCTATGAGAACTCAAAGCCTTAGGTCAGTACTTCCACAGAACATCCACGCTAAAGGCCTTACTCGCGTCATTAAGGTTCCTGCAGTCTGCGGGGCTTCACGATAGACCTTAAGAACGCCGCCCCCTACCCCTATGTAGTGTACGCGGTTTGTAAGTGCTCGTCTCTATTTCTCTCTATCTCCCCCTTCCGCTCTCTTTCTCTTTTTACCCCATTCACTCTTCCCCCGTGCAGGGTGGCCAACCAGAACTGCCTCTGGTTAACTTCCCTGCCTTTCTATGCATTTCTCTCTCTCTCTCTCTCTTTTGGAAGTCTGGTTAAAACCATCATGAGCGCACACCGTTCGACATGATGCATTAAATGTGCCTTTGTGTAAACACATAAGCAATTGATCAAGGCGTGGGAGCAGGTTAGCTGGTGTTTCGTAATTAGTGGGCGTAAAACGCGAGAACGAGACGGCGAGAGCAGGACAGACTCGGATGAGTAATTACGTAACCGACGGTCACCGGGAACGGCACGCTTCGCGTAAGGCCGAGTCATGCAGACGTGCAACGGCGAGACGGCCTTCTCACCAGCGAGAATGAACATCACTCCCGTAACCATGACGGCGGACAACTGGCGCTTGCAGATGCCGAAGCCACCGACCAGAGCGCTAGCACCGACCAGGATCAAACTGACCAGGGAGCACGACATGGCCAGGTTCTTCATTTCTGCACGACAACGCAAGGCGGTGACAAAATGAGACTCGCGACTTCGTGCATGGGAGACGCGTAGGCGCAAGCAAACCTCGTATAGTATGCATAAAGACTCGGTGCCTGTTTTTGGAGCTTACGCCTTGCTCACTGAAGAACAGCGAGATAAATGCTACCCTTATAACGTGACAGTTCGCACTTCTAATTTTCATGCGCAGCTAATTACGTGCATATTGAGAAAAGAATTTGCCAACGAATAGCACATTCCATTACGCTAACTACGTTAGCTGAAACGAGCCCAAATGAAAAAAATTGTAACAAGGTAAGAGTAAAAACAAGCCATTTGAATATGGCACGGCTCCTTTCTTTATCTCAGTGGAGACTTGCCACAAGGCATATTTCTTATACGTATACCGTAAAGCCCCAGTTTCGTGCCTGCTCCTGCATTATCTTCGCAGTCCAAAAGGATATGGTGACACAGCATGGATATGGTGCCCATGATTGATTGATTGATTGTTTGATTTATTGATTGATTGATTGATTGATTGATTGATTGATTGATTGATTGATTGATTGATTGATTGATTGATTGATTGATTGATTGATTGATTGATTTGTAGTTTTTTGGGTGTACGAGTGGTGCCCAAACTATGGACTTTGTCGCAATCTCTGCGTTTAGTGTCTCCTCCAAACACCATGGGTATAAGGCGGCGCGGAGAACCATCCTGGCGGCGACGCCTTGTGATGCTGCGCTCGAGCAAAAGTTGAACACTTCATTCGGTTGTACGACACCCTTTGGAGCACAACGGTTGCGTGGCCGCGAAAATATTTATGGCAACAGATCAGCAGAAAATTGCCGCAGGCTGCTACAACAGTTTCGCATTCCTTCGTTGTAAAGAGATACCGCCAGAAGTTGCCACCAGCGACGCGGTTCTGGTGTACGCTTAGGTATCACGGTAAAACGGTAATTTCAATACGAGTGTATGACGGGCTAAACGTATCCGATAGTACACGTACACCACGCCATCAAAAATTACCTTAAGTACTGCCGACATTACATTTCTAACCTGTAATTTTTTTTTAGCTAAACAAAGGTCGAAATCCCCATAACTTAATAAGAAAAGAATACGGACAAACATCCATAGTGCCCTAAACAATTACCTAAAAAAATTTGAGGGTTTACGTGTAAAAACCACGCTTTGATATTATTAGGCACGCCGAAGTTGGGGATTGGGCATTAATTTTGACCACCTGTGGACCACCTGGGTGCAGCTAAATCTAAGTACACGAGCATGTTTACAATTCGGCCCCATCGAAATGCGGCCGCCGCGGCCGGGGTCGAATTCGGAGCCTCGAACTCAGCCCCGCATCCAACGCCACAGCCAATGGCCTACCGCGGCGCGTTAAACAATTTACTATAATACTTGTTTCTAAGCAGCAATTTCGACACCAAGTAATAGCACACTGGCTCGCGCCGTTCCTGCAATCGCTGCGTCTGCCACACGGTAGCGCATCCAGAAGAAACGCTGTTGTTTATTTTTTACGAGCAACATTGTCATACCTAACCACATATTGGTACACGACGTCGGCAAATTTCGCTCAATGTCACCACTTCACGATAATGTCAATGACGCCGGAGGTCTGGAATCTCGAGACCAACTTTAGCACAGAATTAAAACATCTGGTCTCCCAACCTTGCCATTAGCTAAGCGTCGCCATTTGACGCGCGCGAAGCGTGTGCCGCAGTTTCTGCAACATCGAAGATATAAGTCGGTGCTCTGGTAAACTTAATTTTTTTCACAGGCTACTGCGTAGCGAGGCAACAGATCAAGTGCGCAACGAAGTTGCAGAACAAACACGATTTAAGCAGCAATGCTGCGCGAGGCATGCTCCAAGAGAAATGTAGGAGTGCAAATCACTGTCAAGCCAGGGCGAGCGAACGACGAGAGTGGAGATGCGCTCCTCATCCGAGGACGAGTAGTAGGAGATGCAGCCGCCAGGGGCGCTCTTGACTTCATTGCCTAGAAAGGCCAGGTCGTCTCCTGCGGCAAAAAGAAAGAAAGACGACGAAAACTCGGACCAAGTCGATTCTACATATTCCAAAGTAATCATATATACCTCATGTGCACTGCAGGACTAAGGTCTCTCCAATCAGACTCGAATTACCCATGTGGCCGCCGTTCAGGGTCCAGAGGTTCTTAGTACGCTCCACTACGTCGCAAATCTCACCCCCACGTCCTGGTGAGGTGTTCCCCACTCGCTGAGGACTGAGGGCCAGGTGTTGGTTGCAAGATCTACGAGGGAAGCAGTGGCCAAATACCACGCAAGGGAAGCCGATTCCCGTTCTGAAGAGGGAGTGTCTCTTTTTGAAGCACAGTGGGCCTTCCTAATTTTGGGTACGCCTAGACTACTGTAGCCCAACTGGCTCTCGGGTGGTTCTTATTCTGTTTTTGCTGGTCTCAGATGTCACTTCAAGCCTGAAAATTGTAGTGGTTTTGACGACGATTCGAACTTGGGACCTTGATTGGTGAGACCTCTATTCCTGGCAACCACCTTTCTTCCAGAAAAGAGTGTTGGAATCAATACAAGGGATAAAAATAGTTTAGGCAGCTTAACTAGGTTCGGCCCGCCGTGATGATACAGTAGTTACACCATATCGTCATTGTCGCATACCTAACAAGAAACATAGGACGAAGAGACATGGTAGAAATCATAGCAAATGGCGTGACATATTAAAAGGTATCGTGCCTATGATACAAGATTTGCAAAGAAGATATAAAAAAGATAAAGAAAGAAAGAAAGAAAGAAAGAAAGAAAGAAAGAAAGAAAGAAAGAAAGAAAGAAAGAAAGAAAGAAAGAAAGAAAGAAAGGAAAGGCCACCTTGTCAGCACTTCGTCAGAACTGCAAAAAGAGTTGGGATGACCATTGTTCGTTTTGCGGTTTGTTTAGCCGTCTACAGCGAGTGCTGCAACACAGCCACATAATTATTCGTTGGCGGCGACTTTGCGCAAGCGCGGTTATAGATATAACGCGTGATGGTTCTACATCATAGCTTCCTTCTAAGTCAGAAACATTATTGTTTGCGAGTACCAGAGGGTAATTGGCTTCCTTTCAAGTAAACTGATGAACAAACTCTTTAGCCTCCCTATATTATCGAGTAAGAAAACTTGAAAGATCATAAAGGCTAAATTTCTTTGTTAGTTACAGCTTAATAAAGAAAACAAATTAGATGGGCAGGCCATGCAACGGGTAGGGCAGATAACCAGTGGTCTATTAAAGTTACAGAATTAGTGCCAAGGACAGGCCGCCATTGGAATCTGAACTTTAACGTTAGATATAACTAGATAACGTTAGAACGTTATCTAGTGAGGCGAGTCTAGCAGTGTTATTGGAGGAATTAGAGGGTAGTAAATGGGATATAATAGGGCTCAGTGAGGTTAGGAGGACAAAAGAAGCATATACAGTGCTAAAAAGCGGACACGTACTGCGCTACCGGGGCTTAGCGGAGAGACGAGAACTGGGAGTCGGGTTCCTGATTAATAAAAGGATATAGCTGGTAACATACAGGAATTCTATAGCACTAACGAGAGGGTGGCAGGTCTTGTTGTGAAACTTAATAAGAGGTACAAATTGAAGGTAGTACAGGTCTACGCCCCTACATCCAGTCATGATTACCAGGAAGTCGAAAGCTTTTATGAAGACGTGGAATCGGCGATGGGTAAAGTCAAAACAAAATACACTATACTGATGGGCGACTTCAATGCCAGGATAAGCAAGAAGCATGCTGGAGACAAATCAGTGGGTGAATATGGCATAGGCTCTAGGAATAGCAGGGGAGAGTTATTAGTAGAGTTTGCAGAACAGAATAATATGCGGATAATGAATACCTTTTTCCGCAAGCGGGTTAGGTGAAAGTGGACGTGGAGGAGCCCGAACGGCGAGACTAGAAATGAAATCGACTTCATACTCTGCGCTAACCCTGGCATCATACAAGACGTAGACGTGCTCGGCAAGGTGCGCTGCAGTGACCATAGGATGGTAAGAACTCGAATTAGCCAAAACTTGAGGAGGGAACGGAAGAAACTGGTACATAAGAAGCCAATCAATGAGTTAGCGGTAAGAGGGAAACTAGAGGAATTCCGGATCAAGCTACAGAACAGGTATTCGGCTTTAACTCAAGAAGAGGACCTTAGTGTTGAAGCAATGAACGACAATCTTGTGGGCATTATTAAGGAGTGCGCATTAGAAGTCGGTGGTAACTCCGTTACACAGGAGACCAGTAAGCTATCGCAGGAGACGAAAGATCTGATCAAGAAACGCCAATGTATGATAGCCTCTAACCCTACAGCTGGAATAGAACTGGCAGAACTTTCTAAGTTAATCAACAAGCGTAAGACAGCTGACATAAGGAACTATAATATGGATAGAATTGAACATGCTCTCAGGAACGGAGGAAGCCTAAAAGCAGTGAAGAAGTAACTAGGAATAGGCAAGAATCACATGTATGCGTTAAGAGACAAAGCCGGCAATATCGTTACTAATATGGATGAGATAGTTCAAGTGGCTGAGGAGTTCTATAGAGATTTATACAGTACCAGTAACACCCACGACGATAATGTGAGAGAGAATAGTCTAGAGGAACTTGAAATCCCACAAGTAACGCCGGAAGAAGTAAAGAACACCTTGGGAGCTATGCAAAGGGGGAAGGCAGCTGGGGAGGATCAGGTAACAGCAGATTTGTTGAAGGATGGTGGGAAAATTGTCCTAGAAAAACTAGCCACCCTATATACACCATGCCTCATGACCTCGAACGTACTGGAATCTTGGAAGAACGCTAACCTAATCCTAATCCATAAGAAAGGGGACGCCAAAAACTTGAAAAATTAAAGACCGATCAGCTTACTGTCAGTTGCCTACAAACTATTTACTAAGGTAATCGCAAATAGAATCAGGAACACCTTAGACTCCTGTCAACAAAAGGACCAGGCAGGATTCCGTAAAGGCTACTCAACAATAGACCATATTCACACTTTCAATCAGGTGATAGAGAAATGTGCGGAATATAACCAACCCTTATATATAGCCTTCAGTGATTACGACAAAGCGTTTGATTCAGTCGAAACCTCAGCAGTCATGGAGGCATTACGGAATCAGGGGGTAGATGAGCCATATGTAAAGATACTGGAAGATATCTATAGCGGCTCCACAGCCACCGTAGTCCTCCACAAAGAAAGCAACAAAATCCCTATAAAGAAAGGCGTCAGACAGGGAGATACGATATCTCCAATGCTATTCACAGCATGTTTACAGGAGGTGTCCAGAGGCCTGGAGTGGGAAGAATTGGGGATAAAAGTTGATGGAGAATACCTTAGCAACTTGCGATTCGCTGATGATATTGCCTTGCTTAGTAACTCAGGAGACCAACTGCAATGCATGCTCACTGACCTGGAGAGGCAAAGCAGAAGGGTGGGACTAAAAATCAATCTGCAGAAGACTAAAGTAATGTTTAACAGTCTCGGAAGGGAACAGCAGTTTACGATAGGCAGCGAGGCACTGGAAGTAGTAAGGGAATACGTCTACTTAGGACAGGTAGTGACTGCTGATCCGGATCATGAGAGTGAAATAATCAGAAGAATAAGAATGGGCTGGGGTGCGTTTGGCAGGCATTCTCAAATCATGAACAGCAGGCTGCCACTATCCCTCAAGAGAAAAGTGTATAACAGCTGTGTCTTACCAGTACTCACGTACGGGGCAGAAACCTGGAGGCTTACGAAAAGGGTTCTACTGAAATTGAGGACGACGCAACGAGCTATGGAAAGAAGAATGATGGGTGTAACGTTAAGGGATAAGAAAAGAGCAGATTGGGTGAGGGAACAAACGCGGGTAAATGAGATCTTAGTTGAAATCAAGATAAAGAAATGGGGGGGGGGCGGGCATGGGCCGGACATGTAATGAGTAGGGAAGATAACCGATGGTCATTAAGGGTTACGGACTGGATTCCAAGGCAAGGGAAGCGTAGCAGGGGGCGGCAGAAAGATAGGTGGGATAACCAGGCTGATGATGATGATGATGATGATGATGATGATGATGATGATGATGATGATGATGATGATAATCGAAGCGCAGTAGCGGACTGCAATAAATTAGATGGGCTGATAAATTTAGAAAATTTGAAGGCCCAACTTGAAATCAGCCAGGACAGGACAGGGGTAATTGGAAATCGCTGGCAGAAGCCTTCGTCCTACAGTGTAGATAAAAATATGACCACGATGATAGTGGTGGTGGTGGTGGTGGTGTAGTGATGATGATGATGATGATGATGATGATGATGATGGCGATGAAATAAAACAGACCGTGAAGCAATGGAAAGCATAGGGGAAATCAACAGTTATGCTTAAAATGAAGTGCAGAAAAAGTAATAAAAAGGAAAATCAATGTGCACGAAAAATTGGACACCGGCAACGTTAAGGGCATTGATCATACTCCAACGTGTTGTTATCACTGGCTTTACTTAACAATAACATATAAGGAAAACATAGACGTTTCGCCACCTATGCGGGAGGCATCGTCAGTGCACAAATGGCAACAAATGAGAAACTACATCCTATTTATGTATAATACTGACGTAAACATCCGGCAGGGGGCCATGGTTACAATTGCATGCAGATTGATTGCGACGGATAAAACATGAGTACACAAATTTTCTTGGGCCCCATCGGTGTTCCCGTGCTAACGTGGCTACATTATCAAAATCGAACATGTGTCCTTTTGTTAAACAATGATCCACCAGTTCCGCCTTTGCACGCGTGGCATGGGTGGCTTTCGTGGCGTCCCTTAAGTGTTCCTTGAGTCTAGCACGACGTCGCCGCCCCGTCTCGCCAATGTAGCTGGCACCACCAGTCCGAGCAGTCAACCTTGTAGACGACACAACTTTGCTCGTCCGGAGGTGTGCGGTCCTTTGGCTTCGGGAACACATTTGCCAATGTGTACGAGGGTTTGAACACAGTTCGAACACTCAAAGGCTGTAAGGCCCTGCGCACTGCGTCTGATACACCGTGGACATAGGGCATGCACACAGAGGAAGCCAGCCTTCCGGCCTTGCTCTCGTGGGGTTTCTGCATGCGGCGTCGCGTATCATTGACAAAGCTCTTAGGGTAACTCCGTTTATGCAAAAAAGCGGCAACATTAGGGAATTCTTGCTCCCTCAAACTTGGCGTTGAGAACAGCGTATCGCAACGAGACAGGAGCGTACGTACCACGGCATGTTTGTGTTCTGTAGGGTGGTGAGTGTCAAAACTCAGTGCACTCCCACTATCGCAAGATTTGCAATATACGGCCGTCTCCACTCAACCTCCTTCGCTCCGACTTACCAGCACATCTAGAAAGGCTAGGCTGCTACTATTCTCTGTCTCGCATGTAAATTGAATGGCACGATGGACGCATTAGGCGCCTCGTGGATGGCATGCAGGTTTTTCTTTTCGACAATGACAAAAGTGTCATCTACATAGCGACAGTACATTTTGACAGGGAATGGCAAGGAAACAGGACTGCCCATCGAGACGCCTTGACCAACGTCACAAGCGGCATTGACCAGCGTCACAGACATGCTATTGTTTATATTGTTTTAAAGAAGAAACCGGCGAGGAAGCGCTATCTCACGGCGGACGCTGGTGCTTTGACGGTGACGTATACGGGGCGTTTGACGGCCGTGTAAAACCATGCCTAAAGTTGTCTGAACGGTGCCGAGTGAACGGTGGTCGTATACCGTCGAGCGTTGCGCAGATGCGGTGCACCCCGCCGTTGAGGTTGACCAGGAAGAGCGCCGACTCTCGCTGCGGCGGCGGTGGCGGCTGCACTCCACCGACGCCGCCACCGTCCGCCAGGCGGAGCACGTTGCGCGAGCGAGTCAGCGCCATGCCTCTCTGCCGGGCAAGCGAGGCCACGTGCTCCCCGTCGTACAGCACCTGCGACAAGCAGCGCCAGACTGGCGATCACAGTCCCCGTTCTTCGGCCACACTAGTTGCGAAAGTTCGTTTCGAAATCCGAGCATCGATCTATACAACGATCGTCAATGCAGACGGCGCACGTTCGTTCCGCTTGGCAGAGCTTCCTACTAAAATTCTCAGACGATGGGGGGCACTGACGCTATAGCGAAAACGGGAGATCAAAGTACGCCGGTCCAGCCAGCATGCGAACGACGAGTTCCCAGACTCGCAAGAAAGGCACTAAAGATCCCTACACGACAGAAACAATTCGGACATGCAGCGGGGTTACAAAAGCACTTGTGACGGTAACTTGCTTGTGTCACACCTCACAAATGCACAGACAAACAGCGCTGGTCTTGGCCATAGAGATCCGTACAATTAACTAGAGAAAAATTTAGCGCCAGTGTACAAGAGGGCTGCAGGCATGACAGTCCAGCTCGCATGAGAATTATCGCATGGGACTTGCTTACATGTCATCCTTTCGTTATCGCGTATCGTGCTAGGGCGTCCTATTAAACAAATGACGCCGTGAAGAATTATACCTTTAAAGCATTCCGCATTGCCAATGCATCACCAATAGAAATGCTGTGCCGTCATGTGCTGTAGGTGTCTTTTCCGACTCGGTGCCGTGTTATAGGCCTAGCAGCGTCAAAAGAAATAGATGATCACAATAATAATTAATGGCAAGATATCGCTTATACTTATTTCCCAGCGTGAGATGAGAAAAAGCAATGGCTGATTTTACAATTTATTTATTGCCGCCCGGACAGAGAGCAAGCATCAAGCGCGAATCCGGATCAAAGCCGGCAGGCTGGACGTGGTCTGGGTGTAGCCATGTTGGTTATCAATCACGGTAACCAGCAGTGGCCGCCACAGTGGTTTGAGATACAGAGCTAGCATGCGCAGTGAGCCTAACGTTTCACATATCGCGGTAAAGAATCAAATATGACGCGAAGCTAAACTCTCTTGTCTTGCCTCAGGGCCACTGAACTTAACCAGGCATTCTAGTTGTCTGTTAGCGTTTTATTTATTTATTTATTTATTTATTTATTTATTGTTTCTGTGCCCTTTGCTCGAGTGACTTCTGTATGTTTCGTACATTTGTACATTCCATGCAACATCCTTGTAGATTGGAGAGTATCATGCTATAGTAGTATGGCCAAGCAAAAATCTCCAGAACCCATTAAAGAACGTCTCTCTCTTTAGTTGTATTACGCGAAGCAGCAACGAGAGAAAGAGAGCTTTTATTGAAGGAAAGGCAGAGAGGCGGGCCTGAGCTAGTGTGATATCCAGCCTGCTTCTCCGCACAGATGTAAGAGGAGAAGGGAAATTAAGAAAATAAGACGGGATGAATGATGCTGACGACAGATTAGAGAGATGCCAGATGCCAGATTTTACAGCACTGCATGCTGCAACTGGCACGGGCCCACATCGTTGTTGTGAAAATGCTCCAGAACGTATCGCATATGTTGTCAAGCGACCCGTGACGCAAGGGAAAGGTTCTCAAAGACCTGCCGGACATCGATACGCGTCAAAAGGATAAGCTGCTGACTGGCAATCATTCGCGGGCGTACGGAACACGCATAAAGTCCTAGCTTCGTAAGCTATTACAGAAGAGCTGCAAAGAACGGCTGCAGTGCGGCAAGCAGCAGCAGAACGGACTTAGCAGCCGGCATTTAGAACTCGGAAAGAACCACGCCGCATAGAGTTCAGTAGAATAAATCTATGAAGTCACTGCGCGCTCCGCGGTGGCTCAGCGGCTTCGGTGTGAGTGGTTCGACTCTCGCATTCGGCCACATTGCGAAAGAAGGAAGTGCAAGAGCACTCGTTGTACATGCTTTGGGTGCACGTTCAAGAACCCCAGGTTCCTTGCAGCTGCTGATTGCTTGCAGACTGCAGGTTGTCCAAATTATTCCGGAACTGTCCATTATACCCTACGGATATTTTTTACCCATTCGCCACGTTGTGCATATGTGAATAGTTCTTCTTTATCCCCTTCTCCTGTTCTGATACCCTCTCCCTCCTCCACTGCTAACCGCGGCTCAGGTGTCTGCAGACCGCGCTGGACAGTTACTGTCAGCTGACTTCCATGAGCTGTCCAGCCCTTTGTGCCTTTATCGTGTTTCTGTGCTTTCTGACACACACCTCCCTACTTTTATTCTTACATTTCTACTTCCGGATCCCCCAGTGTAGGCTAGCAAACTGCATTTTCCACCCCTGATTAACCTTCTTGACTTTTTACTTTCCCTTCTTCCTTTTCTGAAGCCGGTCAGTTCGCAAGGTCGTATCCAGTTATGGCGTATTCGACTGGTTGTTTGTCAGTGGTCCCGAAGTGCTCCAGATGTAGTGTAAGGCAGTAGCTAAGCCTTACTGGGATCATAAGCAGGTTCCACTCGATATCATGAAGCCTGATTGTATCAGTCTATAAGCTTTATACAGGCTGCCCTATAAACCTTGTTATAGCACCTCGGCAGCACTGCCAGAGCCCTGTGAAGCCGAAAAGTGGAACATATATGCCACTAGAAAGAACTCCGAGCCTGGTACAACTCCCGAAGCACACCGATGCCTTACCAGCTCCCAGTGGTCGCTGAGGAACGCTAGCAGCAGACAAAGCGCTGATCCAAGGCTGAGGAACAGGGTTGCGCCTAAGTAGAAAGAAGTGGCATCGCAGCAGCCGCCTTGGTGCTGGTGGTGCGTAGTAGTGGTGCCCGCCATTTGGTGGCCACCATTCGGCGCCGAGATACTGCCACGAGGCTCCATAGCTGCTGCCCCGATGGCACCGCTCCGCTGACGTCACCTCCTGTACGAAACAACGCAAGTGCGTTAAAAGAAAACCTTCTGAAATGTATGGCAATAGGATCAACTGATACATAAAAGACAGCGAAGCTGAATAAGCGAGCTCTCACAGCCTTCTATGGAAGTACTGCGGGGCCGCGTTTCCGGCTTCGAGGGTTCCACCAGAGCCACCTAGAAAGATATACTAGGTGGCGTTGGTTCCACGTGGGCTGCGTTGCTGGACCACGCAGTCAGCTTTCATCACCGTAGCTGTACAAGCTCCTATAGCTGACCTCCAACGTGGAGCCGGTGAAACGCGACGGGAACGGCAAAAAAATTACGGCTTATTGGCAAAAAAAAAAAAAAAAACGACAACTGCGCGAGGAAGTTGTCTATTCGAGTGAAGTAAACGCAAGGTCACTTTTGTTTTATAATCATCGATAATTAAGAATGACGTTTCAAAGCCGAAATTCGGGACATCGACGCAAGTTGCAGCACTTCAACACTTTGCAAACGCTACCACCCGCCCGTGGTGTATACACTGCACCTGTCTGTTTAAAACGGCCAAACAAAAAGAAAGAAAGAAAGAAAGAAAGAAAGAAAGAAAGAAAGAAAGAAAGAAAGAAAGAAAGAAAGAAAGAAAGAAAGAAAGAAAGAAAGAAAGAAAGAAAGAAAGAAAGAAAGAAAGAACAGTGATGCTTATTTAAGCAGACACAAAGGAACCTGCAGTACGGTTCCCTTTTAAGCCGTAAGGTTTTCAGTCAAGAATATGGTTGACCTTGTTTTCCTCAATTCAACCTTTCTTTGGATTTAGCAAGCCGGAAACACCAACTTAATATTCGATATTAGATAAGTTCAAAAATCCGCACATTTTATGAAAATCGATGAATATACGATGCATTTGGTGTGCATCGATTGATAAACGATCACTGTGGACGCCTTCGTATCTATCTGAGTAGTAAACCGTTCTGGTATTGTAATTAGATGTTCCTTTTAACTGTGGTCCATACTGAACCTGGTGCGACGTAGCACCGTGTGTTTTCGCGACTTTCACTCTGTGAAGAACACCTCGCCTCTAGGTTTTTTGCTCACAAGTAAAAAAGGCACAAGTCCTGCCGGCGTCCCTGTACTGCTTGTGAGCAGGTAATCACGTGGGTTCACATCATTCCGGGGAGAATTATGGCGATGCCCAGGAAGCTATCCTTAGAAAGGCCTGTATGCCTGACTTCATTTATCGCTAGCATCACAGACCGATTAGCCCGAAAAACTTATTCGGCTATTTGCCGCAGCAAATTGCACAGTTGGCACTGTCGCAAAAATATGCCTCCGGCGCCCTGAGGCTGTAGGACATAAAAGTAGCGAAAGCATGACACACTTCGTTTAGACCTTACAGCTTCTGGCAAGAACAGACGAACGCGGAGCACACGCGTTCTTAACCAGTCATGGTACAAGAAAAAAGAAAAAAGGAAACAATCTTAACCGAACGTTTCAGTGGGCGACCAAACTCACGCGACTCACAAAAGGCATGCACAGCATCCTATGTACGTATATCTTCGTTTGCCGTGTGTCCCTGTTAACGTTAGCCAGGCTGGGACACGCCGTAATGGGAGACTCGGGAATAATTTAGGCCACCAGGGTTTATGAGACAGAAGGAAATTATGCAAAGTAATGGAGAAAATGATTGACGCGCGACTTCAATGGTGGTGTAATGAAACGAATGTGCTGTCCAACTACTTAGTAGGTTTTAGAAAACATAGATGCACAATGGATGCAATATTAGATATAGTAACCTGTGTGGAGCACGAGCGTACACGTGGGAACATGACTATGGCAGTATTCCTAGACATCAAGAGGGCATTTGACACTGTTAGTCACGTTCATGTTTTGCTAAGCGTGTTGGAACTTGGTCTGTCTGGCAGGTCCTTGCGATGGATTTCTGAATTTCTATCAGGTCACAAAATATTTGTTCAGACGGGTGAAGGAAAGAGTGCTGAACATGTTGTCAAACAAGGAGTACCACAGGGAAGCGTACTCAGCCCCTTCCTTTTTAACTGCGTCATGGCTGATTTAGCAAGAAGGCTGCCATCACAGTTAAAGTTTTCACTGTATGCAGATGATGTGTGTATTTGGACATCTGGGTCTAATGCCCAACTACTTCAAATGGCATTGCAAGACGGCATAAATATAATCAACAAATTTTTGAGAGAGAGAGGAATGGTACTATCACACGCAAAGACAGCTGTATTGCCCTTCACTCGAAGGCAGTTAAAAAATTTCACTCTTAATCTGGAAGGACACCCTCTAATGATTGTCACACAGCATCGATTTCTAGGCATAATACTTGATATGCAGCTATCCTGGGCACCCCACATAAAAAAACTCGAAAACGAGGTCAATGCCACAGTGACTGTACTTCGCAGACTTGCAGGCACATCATGGGGCGGATCAGTATCGTCCATGCTGACTGTTTACAATGCATTAATACGACAAAAAGTTGCGTATTCCGCGCCCATTTTACACGGACTTTTCCACACGTCAGAAGAGTGACTTCAAAGACTTTTAGCTAGAGGACTACGCCTATACCTAGGAGTTCCACGAGCGACTTCTAGTTCTCTTGTAATAGCTGAGGCTCGTCAATCACCATTTCCAGTTATGCGAACTACAGAAACATGCCGGCATTATTTCCGTCTTCAAACCCAGCATAAGAACCACCCATTGGCTCTAGACATAATGAAACGAGATAGAAGTTATGTTCATGTAGAAATTCAAGAAAATCTTCACATATTGCCAAGAAATGAATTTTGGAACTCAGACATCGAATATCCTCCATAGCTGCTTACAGTTCCAAAAATCGAATTGTCAGTAGATGGGATATTCAGCAAAAGAGACATGTTCATTCGAGCTGCTCAACAACTAGAACTGTACCAGATATATATGCGGTATTCAGGATACACACACGTCTATACAGATGGCTCCAGCACAGCAACCTCTTCAACTTCATCATTCATTATACCGCACCTCAACAAACAAGAATCATTTAAGTTATCTCGTGCGACTTCGTCGACAACGGCTGAACTGTTCGCAATCCTATGTGCGATAAAATTTATATTGTCAGTAAGAGATGCGCAAAAATGGGTAATTTTCAGCGATTCACAGGCGGCTCTAACATCACTCTGCAACACAAAGGGGAAAACATTCAGTGACAGTATAATATATGAAACACTTAAAAACCTCACAAAGGCAAGCGAAGCGAAACATGCAATAGCATTCCAGTGAATACCAGGGAATGGCGACATTCCTGGCAACACAGCAACCGATGAAGCAGCACGACAAGCGCACCTCAAAGATGATACGGCTCCGTTCCCAGTATCAAAGGATGAATTACGCTGCATTATAAGGACAACGTCTCTCAAAATGTCTAGAAACACTTGGTTTGACCAGAATTCTAAGAGCTCGGTCTTATACCATATTGATCCATTTATTGAATTCAAATTTTCATTGTCATTAGATAGAACTATGAAAACCCTTATTCATCGATTAAGGCTAGGCACTGCCTACACAAAGCATTTCTTTCACAGAATTGGCCGTGCGGAAACCCCCGAATGTGATTGTGGATTTGTAGACGAAGATATATATCACCTCCTTCTAGATTGCCCACATCACGACACACCAAGAAGCCGACTTAAATCAGCGCTTATTAAATTAGACCGCAGACCTTTCAGTTTAAGGAAACTTTTGGGCCCTTGGCCAACAACGGCCTTGCAGAAGAGAGCTTTAAAAGCCCTAAAGACTTTTCTTGAAGACAGCGCCATTGCTGGACGTTATTAGCGCTTTCATTGTTCCCTTCATTTCATTGTCACTGTATATATCCATCTGTTTGTGAATTATGTTATGTTGACTGTTCTGTTGTGACTGTATGTGATAATGCACTTACACGATGTATGTACCACCCGCTGACTAGACAATGTGTTATTAGGCGACAATATCTTTTGTACTTTTGAGACTTTCATCTACATAAGTGTGGAGACATTTACATTGTATATTGTATGTACCATGTGTTCCTTACGTCATAGTCTTCCTGTGGAAACGTTGGGTGATAAGTCCTGGTGCTTGTGTGAAAAAACTTTTTGATATGTAACCTTGAACCCTGTACGATGTATGACGGAACCACTCAAGAGATGAGGAGTAGCCGGCGCCTTAAACTGTGCGCCAACATCTCCTTATATCATATCAATAAAAAAAAGGAAAAGCTCCGGCGTTTGTGGCTTGATGTTTGCTGTCCCTTCCGCTTCAGCCAATATACGGGGTAATCATTTGAAAGTTCTCCGGAATTTCTTTTTAAAAATTGCCCGCTACAGATAACGTGATTCTAGTCCTTGAACTGGATTATTGAGAGGGGCGGACATTACCTGCAAGAGAAATCCGAACAAACATTCAACTAAATAAAAAGATTACTATAAACTTCTTAAAAAATTAGTTCACGACACATATTCCAATTTACGAATTGTAGCCGGTGAGGTTGCAAGACGTATCAAATTGGAATTAATTTGCATAATAACCACAGTTTGTAGATATGCTCCATCAGACTCTCCGTAAAAATGGACTGTTGCTCCACTTACCTTTTTAATAAAGCACCTTTTCTTATCAACTGAAGCACAAAAGCAACTGGAACGCCCATGTATTTTGTCCCACACTTTGGAAATTAATATGTCGAATATGGTGATCCTGCAGATTCATTTCAAATGGGTACTTCTTGCAAATTCGCCGGGAATACAATCTATAAATTGCAATATGGGCCGCAAGGTAATCATATATGAAGCATTTTTTTTTTGCTAATTAGGCGAATATGTGTTTTGATTTCTCGTGCTAGCGATGCCCGCTTCTTCGAATAATCCAGATCAAGAGCAAGAATTATGCGACTTATCACAGGTGATTTAAAAAAAGAAATACCTGAAATTTAAAAATCACCACCCCGTGTATGCACATAGCTCACGCCGGCAGCGGAACGCTGTGCTGGCTCCACTAATAATATTTGGGGTTTTACGTGCCGAAACCACTTTATGATTATGAGGCACACCGTAGTGGAGGACTCCGGAAATTTTGACCACCTGGGGTTCTTTAACGTGCACCTAAATCTAAGCACACGGGTGTTTTCGCATTTCGCCCCTATCGAAATGTGGCCGCCGTGGCCGGGATTCGATCCCGCGACGTCGTGCTCAGCAGCCCAACACCATAGCCACTGAGCAACCACGGCGGGTGTGCTGGCGCCACTGCAGAGCCGATTGAAGAGACCGCGGTTCACTAAGACCGAAGCGGCGCGTCCACTTTCCTGCAGCCAAAGCCACAGTGGACGCCTCTGTGTGGAGAGCTTCTAAACCTACGCGCATGTTCCGTCGATACCGCGTCAGCACGGCGGCGACACGAACGTCCCGCGGGTGTTCGTACAGTTGCTAGCGCAATAAAATGCCCCTAGAAGAGCGTCCTGCTGGCCTACTTGGCGTATTGGATAAACGCCCACGATCTCAAAGCCGTAACACACGCACAAACACACGCACAAACACACGCACACACATACACGCACATACTGATAAATAGATGTAAGGACAAAGATTTCTCCCCGTCTGCTCCTTGTCGATTTACATACTCTGTGGTGCTGAAAAGATGGACGTCAATCCGTTACTCCATCCTTCTCCATTTGTATGCGTGCAGAGTCGAGTATAGAGCAGCTGAAATGTTCCCTCTAAGAACAAATAGATTGCTGACAACTCATTTACGCAGAAGTATGACTGATTGTACCGCATTTGAGTCCGTCTTCCAGAGTTATAGCATGTAGAGTGCGTTCGCTCTCGCGATGAAGTGCGTTCATTCACTCTGCACATGTCACAGCAGTGAGAACACGATCCATCGCATTCAATGACAATTTCGTTTTGTCGAGACAGCACTAAACATGCGGCAAAGGGACTATGGAGTTCACTCTAATAAGGACAAAAATCTTTCTGTCGATTTAAAAGAGGACTAAAAGCGCACTTATTACGGACAGACTGGCTATGGAAGGCTTATTGCATCAGCGTGCACTTTTCCATGAGTGCTCTTGGAATGATACTGAAAGTATTGTCATCTTTCTATACAACTATGTGGATTTTTTTCTTATGCTTTAATGTAATACCTTGTTGCTGTTAAACCCTTGTTATTCTTTGTAATCCATTCTGTACGTATTTAACTTTATTAACTTTCGTTTGTTTTTATATACAACATAATTGCTCTTCGACTGCTCCTTCGACTCGTTGACTAGAAGGTTCCGATACAGCCTTTGACTATGGGACCTCCTTCTGTATACGAAATTTTCGCAACTTTACTTAAATGCCTAATAATAAATTCGAATTCTAAAATTGTGGTTCTGACAGCGTAAAATAGAGTTGAATTTACCCTGAATACAAACTACATACATCAGATCTGACTGATAAAGCATTCTTTCAAAACATTGTTCTCGCTGATTTCGGCGAAACACGTTGATTGATAAAAGATGGAGTGACGGCGACATTTTCGTGCTTTCAATTTCGGCAGCACGTCAGCTCGACCGCACACGGGTTTCAAATTACCCTTTCGCATTGGGGCCGTTGCGGCGCAATACGCTCTCCAAAGTTACGAAGTTCAGTTACTGGCTCGTGCAGTCAGTCGTTATCGATCACTAATTAACTAGTCCCGCACAGGCGCAGTCAAAATAGATGACGTCACGGCGATAAGCTATGGGCAATTTAATACGGCGGCACCACCCGTCTTCCGTTCTTGAGCCTCTTATCAAGCCTCGTATATAGAGCAGCCTTTTTCTTTTATTTTTCCATTGTTTAAGTGCGATTTAGAAATACAGAACAGCCTATTTTCTTTTTAGCGTCCCTTTGGACACAGAACAAGCGGTCGCTTCATAATATGGTCGTCAGCACTCCTTCTGTTCGTAGAGTATATGAATGACTCGGACAATTCTTCCTTTCTTTCTTCTTTGCATTATCTACTGTTTATTTCTTCTTCGGAGTAAGGGGTGTGCGAAGGAGTAGTAGCGTGAGAAGAAGCGAACGAGCGGTTGATCACACTCGCTGCCCGGAATGGCGGTTGTGACCACGGTACCCCGGGAGGAGGAGGGGGAGTGCGGCGGGGGGGGGGGGGCGCACTGTACTCTCTGCAATCACGCTGCGCACGTACTACTCACTACACACACGGATCGTGCGTCGCTTCCACACAGCCGTCGCGCCGCAAGGACCCCGAGGCGAGCGCGTGGCGTATCGATTTGGAAGCCGAGGGTGCCACCACGCGTTCTGGCCCTTCACCACTCGCCCGTACCTGCACTCTCTCTCTCTCTCTCTCGCCCACTATTCTGGCACAGCGCCCTCGACACCCTCGGCTTGGCCGCGACCTTCGACGCAAACGGCCATCACGCACAGCCGACCCGACTGGCCGTCACCCAGTCAGGGGGTGCAGACCGCGGCCCAGTTAGCACGCCGGTCGGCCTGGACACGCTCTCTGTATATGTGGAAGCACGCGTCTGGACAAAGTTGTCTTATCGCTCACTTTCATTTCAATTTACCCCCTATCGCGTATATGTTTCAAGTAGTGCGACAACAAGTAGTGCAACAAGAAACTGCGGCAAAAATCAACTCAGGATGACTGTCGGCAATAATGCGATTAGCACTGAAGCAGTGTAGTGACACGCCGCCGCTGAAACGCGTCATGTATACACATACTCGTAAACGAGATATCAACGAATTGTCACTTTATATACATGATGCTGAATACATGCAAGTGCATGAAAGTTATGTACAAGTGATGACATGGCAACTGCCATTTACATAACTAAGTAGTGATGGCATAAAATGATTAGTCAATCGGCTCGGTGGAGGAGCCAGGACAGCCTTCTGCCGTCCGCAGCTGGCATTACGCTCGAGCGTCGTCTGCAAGCACGATATTTTCAAGCGTTACTGCTGAGATTCTTTCTGTACGCGCTGGCCTAATGGGAATGTCAAGCAGTAAAAATCAAGCTAAAGTTATCTAATGTTTTACTGGGTGCTAACTGACGCCTATGGTTTCCCACGGGTCTCGTCTCGTGCGCTATCGAGGATGGATGGATGGATGATACGGTCGACCCCTTTGAAACGGGGCGGTGGTTTGATCTTTGTCCTTATTTTGATAATGTCTTACCCATCCTTTTTTTTTTTTACAAACAAAATAATACCATGGATCAAACTTTCTGAACCATTACGGTACGCCTCCGTTGTTTGTCGTCTACCTACTCTGTGGTCTCCCTACGATATGAAACCTACAAATATGCGATCTGAAATGTTTAAGTCCACGTGACCTATAAGCATGGCTACTTCGACAAACGGAGAACACTGTGAAACCTAACCGAACTTTAGTGCGTCCGTGATGGTGAATTCATATATAAGCACATAAAAGTTACGTAACATCCATGACCTACAATATGTAATTTACTTATAGCGCAGTGATGTGGATAGATGGTAGGGGATTGAAGATGGCGTATCTACAAAGGAATTCACATGCACACTAGAGCGGGCACACACGGAACTCACGAGTGCGTATACATTTTAAATACCTTCAACGAGCATATTTGATGGCCTGACTACGAGAACTAGGCTGGTCGAGAACTAAGCCGCACGCGTCTGTCAGCTATATAGACAGGAAGCTGTATATATCGCTGTATATATCGCTGTCTATATCACTGTATATAACGTAATCATGACCCAGAGCCTGGAGTAGCACGTCAGGCGAACAGCCAGGCTAACATCTCCAACAAATCACTAAAGCTTGTTTCTCTCTCTCTCTCTCTTCCAGCCCAATAACAATTCCTTCGACGGAAACGATAGCAGTTCCGATTAAACCCGAAACAGAGCGCGGCGACAGTGCCCTTAAAGGCCAACTACCCCGCAGGCACCGCTTGCGCCACACACCAAAGGCCCCCGCCGCAACAATATTCACGCGAAGCCAGCGCGTGAGCAACTGACCAGACGTACTATAAGTCCACGGACATCAGAAATCAAGGAAGGGCTTGAATTTCGAGTACTTGGAGGTATGTGATACCCACGTGTGAGCCGACATTATATGCGCATTGTCTTAAGTTCTGACTTATGTCGCACTCAAGCTTGTTATTCGTGATTCTCGTGAAACCGCCAGTGCGCTGGACCCGCACCTTTCAGGCGGGTCGTGTACTTGGTATAGAGATCATCGAAATGTTACCTAATCTTAATCGTCTGTTAGAAAATAATGCTTTTCCAAGCGCATAAAATTAAGATTGTTGATTTGGGCATTTGGGCTGTGGTGTAAAGCATAAAATCGCTACTAAGCTGTAGATGCAGTGTAGTCTTTATATATTTCAGTCTATTTGCGAGCTTGTTTCAGGCTTGGGAAAAAGCTTTTCTGTAGCTCGTAAAGACCGTTTTATCGGCGAGGAGGAACGTAGCCTCGAACCAGCGCGCCGCTCTCCTCCTCGCACCGGTATATATGTGCGGATAGCCGATTCTCCCATCCGCAAGATGTTCGGAACGGCCGGTAACGGTGTCATTGCGAATTAGTGCGATTCTAACATGTTTCGTCTGTGAGTACTGCAGTGCCAGATGAGTCAAGGTCAACGTGCTACCACTGCGCTGTATTTGGCTGCAGAAAAAAAAAATGACGTAGTGTCGCCCGAAAGACGAAGCATCGATTGCGATAGCAAATTATTAGACAGCTATACGAAGTAAGGCGAGTAGTTTTATCGTCCATATGAACTTGCAAACATGAGTTTACTAACTAAATTAACAATTATGGCGTCAAACGCGCACGGGCAGCATCAACACATCTCACTCGATGACCGCGGACACCCGCTGTCAAAACGCCGGCTTGAGGAAGAGCAGCGGCAACACCGAGAGAATTTCCCTTCCTGCTCACTTCAGTTCGAACTAAGCAGCGAGGACACAGCGCGCACGAAGCCACCAGCCCTCCGCGCACCCAGACTTTGTACCTACCGCCGATGGCTTTCAAGGGAGGGCCGTGCTCAGCGGCGCCATACGCAGCCGACGCCAGAGTAGTACGACACACGCACCTCCTGGGAAACGAAACCGAAACTGGCTCTAGGAAAAGCTATTACAGTAAAGTATTTAGGTCGCTCTGAGGCTTGCCACTAAATTTGTTGGGGTTTCGAGTTCGTGGACTTTCATTTGAGGTAAATAAATCATAAACGTCGGTAATGCCCTGCCAGTGCTCCTTCACTACGACGTCGCCTACCGTGCGAAGTTGTATCGTGTAGATGGCACGTGATACCGACTAAAGTAAGACCAGCAAGTCTGGGGTGTTATGCCAGGAGTTAGGGAGACGAGTAGGGAGTGAGGACAACAGGGGCAGGCGCCTCCACAGGTTCCGTTGAAAGGACCCCCCCCCCCCCTCCAGCAACTGTGAGGGCCGACACCGCCTAAGGGAGGCCTGGGTTTCGCAGTGACAAAACAAAAGTTTGTGCATAGGCGAAATGAGCCCTGGATTCTGCAGCCCCCGCTCCACCCCGTCCCCCTCAATATACACTTTCGGAATCCCTGGTCTTGACCTCTTCACATTACCTTAATTGTGTTACCAGAAGCAAAATGGCGTCCTGCGCGTGGACGTGTAGTTGCACGTACACTTTGAACGCTTGCCTGACGCATATGTTTAGTGTGCGCATGGATGGCGCAGTGAAGGGTACAGCCATGGAGGAAGGAAATAAATTGAGGAGAGGCCCTGCCCTTCCCGCGTGCTAGGAAAAAAGTGTGGAGTAGTAAGTCATGTGGTATTTTTCCGTTGTAGCGGCCATGTCGTCGGTGAACGATGGCGGTTTTGTTATGCTGGTGTGTGCTCATGCGTGTGCTGCCCCGTAGGTCTCGTACCGTGGCGAAGGCTTCGTGTGTACAGGATTGCGTTATAGTCTTCATGTTTTCTTCCGCTGCGATATCTAGACCGTATACTCTCCCAGTTGTTGTTGTGGCTGCAGGTAGGACTGGAAGAAGTAAAAAGCGGGAATCTAGCGTGCATGCAACGCCATATACCACGTACCATGTCACGGACGAAGGACGATGTGGGAACATACTTCCCGTCTTCGGTGGATTCATGCTAACATGTCATCACAGACTGAAACCGCTGTGCTTCATAATACCTACGAAAGCGAACCAGAAAGTTTTTGCCCCTAGATTTTATTGGCCAAAGTAAGGTCCACATAGTTAATTACAAATTCACGTACTATTCTACGTACATTACACTATTTTTCCATATAACTCCCTACCGGTTCTGACATTTCTCCCGTCGCAGCACTAAATTTGAGATGCCCCTGTCGTCAGTCAGAGATGCAAGTGGCCTTCCCGAGCGTTCATTGTCATGCAAGTCTTCTCCGCCCTTTTGTGAACTCACAACACCACCACCTCACACTTCTCAAAGCGAGACACCTCTCCCCATATACGCGGGCTTTCGATAGGCGTTCGTCCCTTGCTCCATAGAAAACTAATCACAATTCGTTGCTCGTATCATGGACGTGTGTAGCACAACCGCCATCTTCAACAACTGACAGCAGCGCCGTGCCGTGGAGCTACCGGCAGATAATGCCGGGCCGGTCCAATGAAATTCCACCGCTGGGAAGAGGCATTCACATTTACAGCCTTAATGTGGCTTTAAAAAAAAAAGTGGGGCAAATACTTTCTCATTCGCACGAGTACGATGAACGCCTTGCACGTCGGCAATAGATGCGTATAGTGTCCCTGCTTTTGACAGCGGACGATGCACTTACGGCACGTATAACAGCCGCGTGGAAGGACGGGAAAGAAGCAGCTGCTGCGAGTAATTAAGGGACGAACCCTCCTTGGTTCGTTGGCGGATGCGGTGCAAGAGTGAACAAGACTCTACAGAAGAACGCACACCTGCGCGCGCATTAAACGGCTGATGGTCGCAGCTATACATGCCCGGTCAACGCGCTAGCCGCACGCACACGCGCTTACTGTTCGGCATCGCGCAACTTTGTTTCCGAGCATCTTCACTTACCGTGAGAACAAGGTATGCCTCGGGCCGCAGCCAGTGTATTTAAACGCGTAAGGACGCTATCCTATGCTGGCCTCTTAGTCGGCCACGCTGTGGCTCGATCGTCACACCTCGGCGGTGCTCGGCCGACCGATACTTCCCTACTGAAAAAATCCAGACGCCCCCATAACTCACATATCCAATAATCCTATATGAAACATATAGGATCCCGTACAAAAACCAGTTTTTCCTACATGTCATATTGCCACGACAACTTGGTCACGTTCAAGTTGCGCGCCCTTCGTATTGGACACTGTGCACGCCGTACCGTGGTGTTGTTCAGCAACAACAGGCAGCGATCTTCGCGGCACAGGTAGCCGGTTGGACCTGGCTCGCATGCGCCACGCGCACGGGGTATCACGCGAGAAGAAAGACGACGATTCAAGGCCAGTTTGAGAACACGACTGCCGGGGATTCCTTCACGACCACAGTGACATTTAGTTGCGGGCACAGGTTCGCCCTTATTAAACATCGTTGTTTTGTTGACCTGTGGTCCTCAACATCGTTACAATATGATGTTATTGCATATAGGAGTTATGGGGAATACAAGGTTTCTTCAGTAGGGTTGTTCAATAAAGCAAAACGGATTCCTATAAAGCCGCGACCTGCATGTACGCATTTCTTCGCATAAACTGCAGATGGGCTAGCGTAGTGCGCGTGAAGTGTGCTGCTAGTGATCAGCTGCGCATTCTTGCAGCGCAGTGAGAATGCACAGGTTTATGTTCAGAAAAGCCGGCAACAGTAGCGGGCACACCTGACTTTGGGTGGACCGGCCGCACAGCCTAACTTGCGGAGTTCATTACGAACTCCTTGCAACGCACAATTCTCGGACGACATAGACTTGGGCAACGTCATCGCGATGTTGTACACCGCGATATTGGATCCGTCGGTCGCATCAGCCCAGTGTGGTTGCACCGTTGCGAGCCGAAGGCGAGAAGTGTAAACAAAAGAGGAGAAGGTATACCACGGCAAGATGGCGGAGTAACGAGAACTTCCGGCGTCACTGAGCTTCGCAAAGAGCGCTGGCCTCTCCTTGTTTTTCCTTCGTCCACGGGTGAAGCACTCGTTATTGAAAAGGTCAGTACTCGTGGCATCCGTGTACGATATTAGTGGCGGCGCGGGCACTTCGCCCCAATGAGCGGTGAGGCATAATGAGCAATGTATCCATCTTGTATGTATCCATGCAATGTATCCAGCAATGTATCCGATCTTCAATGCACAATTAAAGCCTCGAGGCACCTGAGCAATTGAAGGTGAAGAACGTTTGCTACGCCATTGTTCAACGCAATTCTTGACTGTGTCGGACAAAGAGGTGCGCTTTCAACCCCTTCCGTACTTAATGAACCGTTAATTAGTTGTCTCTCATTTAATTACTGTGAGCCAGTGACATATTTTTGTCAATTTCGTCTTTATTGTTGTCGGCAGTACACACAGAGTGTTTCAGTGAGCATGTTCAAAAATTGTTAAAACTTGTCTGTAGCAGATAGCACAATTTTAGTCCATGAGCTGGTCTATTCGAAGAGGCGGACATTACTTGCAAAAAAAAAAAGAAACACTGAATGCCTAATTAAGTAAATAACCTTTTGACTAATTAAATTTTAACTAATCACCTTATAGCATATATTGCAGTATACAAATTCTAGCAGGTGAGATTACAAGGCATATTCACATGAAAAGAATTGCGTGGATTACGCCATTTACGAGATATCCGCCGTCAAATTAGCGGTAAAAATGCACTGTCGTTCCACTTACTTTCTTAACAAAACGTCGTTTTATGCATTGAAGCACAAAAATAACTGGAACACCAATGCATTTCTCTGCAAAGTTCGGGAATTAATACCTCGAAACTTGTGTCATCCAGAGAATTCCTTCCAAGTGGATCCTCCTTGCGAACTTCCCCGGTTAAAACTTGTAAATTGCCATATGGGCCATAAAGTAATTAGATATATACTTAATTACTGAATTTTTATTAATTCGTCGATTGTTCATTTCAATTTTTTTGTGCAATTAATGTCTGCCTCTTCGAGTATACCAGCTCATGGACTAGAATTGTGTTATCAGCGACGGGCAATTCCGAAGTATTTTTCAAAGTGTTCGCTGAAACACCCGGTATGTGCTTGTGCTTTACTACACTGTCTTTGTACCTTACATTATCAAACTTTTTTTTTTATCGTTCATAATCTCGACACGTACGTTCCTGCCATTCCCTTCTTTTTGTTGTTGTTGTTGTTGTTGTTGTTGTTTGTGCTGTTGCTTGCTGCAACCCGTCTTTTGTACATCATAATCTTAATGTCGTAATAAACTATATTACAGTGCCTGGTAAAACGAAGACGCATTCACTGCGTCCAGCATTACATGTGAGACGTGGCCATGTGAAATTCCTGTATGCTCGAGCTAAGAATGAGGGCATGGTGGTGTGCATTTTCCTGAAGTGCCAGCAAAGAATGTGGATCCTAACAAAAAGCCCGTTCTTTTGAATTTAGGACGAGCCGTAAGACAGACCAGAGCCATCTAAAAATTTTTGTCGACTAATGCAAGACGCAATACCCGTTCGTCACGCTGGCGACAGTATATACAGGGTGTGCCAGCTAACTTTAGCCAGAATTTAAAAATACGCAAATGCCAAGTAGCTGGACAGAACAAAAGTAACGCTGTTTGCCGTCGCTTGAATACATTCAAACTATCCTTTCATTGCGCCTAATTGGATAATTAGTCTTTATTAATCAGTCAACTTCTCAATTATTATAATTAGTTGAAAAGTATCAGTGAGAGAATCGTAGAGCAACATGAAAAACTCCCCGACACAGCTTTCTGTTTCGATACGCGCTACATAAAAGTGTTTTTTCCGAGCGTGAAACGGAAGCCCGCGAATACATGCCAAGTGCCTCCAGCGGCCAGTCGCGCGGCAATATTGCGTGTTCGCGGGCTTCTTTCACGCTCGGAAAAAAACACTTTTATGTAGCGCGTATCGAGAAACACAAAGCTGTGTCGGGGAGTTTTTCATGTTGCTCTACGATACTCTCACTGATACTTTTAATCTAATTATAATAATTGAGAAGCTGATTGATTAATAAAGACTAATTATCCAATTAGGCGCAATGAAAGGATAGTTTGAATGTATTCAAGCGACGGCAAACAGCGTTACTTTTGTTCTGTCCAGCTACTTGGCATTTGCGTATTTTTAAATTCTGGCTAAAGTTAGCTGGCACACTCTGTATATATATATATATATAAATGTAGTTGGCCCAACGTCGGCGCCCTGGTAGACAGCTGATATCAAAAGCCAAGCTACATTGCCACGACATAGTTGGCTAAAGTTCAGTCAGAGAAGCGTTTCCTATCGTGTTTTCTTATTCTAAAGCAGGATTTCGTACGAGTTTCACGGTAAGAAACTGCACGGTCTGTCCAATTTTGTGATGTCAAGTGCCTTGAACTCGTGATTCCAGGATAACTAGACGTTTAGTCTTGGCTATAAAATCTTCGAAATATATTTCACTACTATTTTATCCGTGGGAGCAGGAAATGTGATGTGCCACATATCATTGTTGGCTTTGATGGGAGCCGAGTAGACCTCGGCTATAGGTTCGCAGCTTAAACTGCAAGTCATTCTAATATCCGCATACAACAAACCGATGCATGCGTGTAAGCAAAGCTGTATTTTTTAAGTATTATTAAACGGCTCATAATATAGGGCATAGCGACTACGCACATCTCATGATGTCTTAATTTTATGCTAGAATCCCTTCCTAAATCGTCGATTAAGCACCAACGTTTTCTACCACCTTCGTGATTCATAGAATCAATGCTTATACCGAAGGAGTTTTACGGTGCAAGATCCACGATGAAAGCCGCGGTGAATTCCGTTGTATACGCGAGACGATGACGTACACTGCATATACCTAGCGCGAACCGTGGGTTGCCCTAGATAGTGGTTTTCAATGTCTGTACACATCAGTCATCCGTTTCGAGCTTCTTGTTTCCCGTACTTCCAGAATGAACAGAGAACGTTCTCGTCCAGGAGCTTTCTGTACACTGCCTTATATTCCAGTCTGAAGTTAAGAAAGTCGGAAACCTTAAGCAGAGGCTTCAAGCGCCACGAATTGAGCTTCCGTGTTCCTAGCGGCACGACCTATATTGAGAAAGAAAGTTTGCTAATTTAATAGCAAGAGGAGAAACTGCGATATACGTACCAGCAAACTGAAAGGGTCGAGTCGACCATGCGCACTTTCGCTTCTCTTATCCGAAACCAACTAACGAGTCGGGAACGCTTAACGAGCCTTAGGCTTATTCTCGATTCGATTCGCGGACTGCCGGTAAACATGTCTGTCCCGAAGAAGACATGGACGCGTTGCGCAAGAAAGTCGGAACGTCCCGTATCGGGAAAAGCGGGATGTGCGCGCGAGCGTCGTAAGCGCGGTGGCCGAAAGCAGCACAGCGCGGCGGAAACGTGGGCAGAAAGACAAACGAATCGAACTGGGGCAAACTTACCTCATGGCGCAAATGAGGACCGCTTTGTGCAGGGAAACGATCTTTCCGAGCCGCATTTGGCGCAGAGACGCGAGCGAGCAACTTCTCGTCCAAGCAAACAAGAAGCGAAAGCTGCGCCGAACGAGACACGCAGCGTCTGTCATGCTCCTAGCGGAGAGCTCGCGAACCGCTGCGCCGCACTTGCTACAGCCTCTGAGACAATCAAACTTTGGCGAGCATCTCGGAGCTCGCTGAGCCCATTGACCGCTGCGTTAGAATGAATTGAACCACTACACTTCCAGGTATCTGAAGCTGCGTGGCTGATTTTCATAGAACGGTGTATGGAACCATACGTGAAATATGCTGCTCTTTCGAGACAAATTTTCAAAATGCCTTCCATTTATCTGACCACATGATGCGATAATATTTTAGAGCATCCAGATGTTCGAGTCCTCTATAAACCTAATACAATTATGTTCTTTCCGTATATACGTAAATAAAAGATATAAAAAAATATTTTTTTAATGTATAGATGGCGCGACAATCTGTTGTTCAATAATATTGGGCCATTCATGTTGCAGTTTTCGAAACAGGACATGTGGAGTGGTTTGCACAAGGCATATTTAACGACCACTGAATGAAAGCAAATCGAAGGGCGTGTTGGTTGAATCGCGCTCGTTGTGCCCTTCGGTTATTTCCCTAGGAATCGTTAGTTTCTGCCTGCGACTTGCCTTTCTCAATCGCTTCGCTTCCGGGGCATTTCCAGCAGCAATATTGCTTTGCACGCGAACAAACCGGCAGCTGACGAACATGTGACCGGCACTCGTGTACAAAAATACGTATTCCAAAGATGTACATGTACACATTCGATCGAGCGGGATCCCGCCGCTACCCGCACTCGTTTCCGGCGTCTACTAAATTATGCACCATGTACAAAAACTTTGATACGACAAAGAGATTGAGAGAAAGAAGCCTTCGATTGACCGAGCAGAAAAAAACAAATTTCAAATCAGCATAGGCGACACCTTCGTAGTATTGGTACGCGACGTTGCATGGAGTTTTTATTCCAGAAACTTATTTGTGACTATATGAATACACGTGTCCATCTGCGAAAGAAATTTTAAGCAAGAAGCCAGACAATGCTGACCCGAAAAATTGTTCACGGCAAATGACAGAAGTGAAACGATATGACTGCGGAACGGTGGTTTATTAGCACATAATAAACCACCGTTTATGTCGTCTCACTGTCGGCATATACCTGGTGCAACTTTTCAATTCAAGATACCGTTTTATACAAATACATTTGCCCCATATGTCGTAGCAAACACCATTGGTCCCTCTCACAGTTTGATGAACGGTCTTTCGAATCCATTCAACGGCAGAGAGAGTAAAGACGTCATCGAAAACAAAGTTAGCTCTAGCTATTTCTGTGTGCTGTGCACGTGACTCATGTTTATTTGCACTTGTAATGTAATAATTTTTGTTATATCAAAAACAACTCCATCACAAATTATCTTGCTCTGCAAACGTCGTCTGCTACCAAAAAAATTGCAGCGCCATCTTCAATAAGCAATTACATAGTTCGGTTAGGATCATAGCTAGGATAGAACCCGAGACGTTAAAGTAGAACCAAGGGAAACACAATAGCTCAATGAAACCCCAAAACACACAGGCTAGATTATATTAAAAAAAAAAACGCCTGAAGTATTTTCCGCAAGCAAATTCAAACAAGCATTGCCTAAAAAAATGGCCTTCGAGATTTAGCGCGTTAGCAATCTCAGAGGCCATAAATTAGGCGATACGTACTATTTTGCTCTTTACTTAAACGTTGAATTACGTGTCAAGTAAAAAAAATACAAGCACTCATTATTATTGCTTTTCGTTTTCTTGATAGTAGCGTCACTAATATATCTACAATTCATATTAACAAGGGTTTGCTTGATTACATTTGCATTCGTTAAAACTGGAGCGCGAGCAAAGACGACGAAAAATAGAACACACACGGCACTCCGCCGGTGCTTATTTTCAAGGTCCGTGCAACGTCCGCTACAATAACTTTTACGACGCGCGTGAATCGCCCACCGCAACTTCTACGGTACAGTTAGTTGCTTTTGGCCTGGCCGTTGCTTTTTCGTACGTACGTACGTGCGGCGTCAAATTCAACTCTCTGATGGCGGACACCTGTAAGTTGTTTACTGCATTATCGCTTTCTGCAAATGTCACCGATTAACGTGGCGACTTGTTGTCAAACTGACAAAGCGTTCGAAAGTACGACGACAGTACGTCAGTGCTAATATGTTTATATAACCACAATGAGAAGTCAGCGGACATCTCCGGCGTGGTCTAGTGGCTAGGATATCTGGCTTTCACCCAGAAGGCCCGGGTTCGATTCCCGGCGTCGGAATGATTTGGTCTCATGGTGTAATGGTTAGCACTCTGGACTTTGAATCCAGCGATCCGAGTTCAAATCTCGGTGAGACCTCTTTTTGGTTTTTTGCTTCAGTCAGTTCGTATGCATTTCTCTTTGTGTGCATCAGTGCACACCTTACGCGCTTACTTTTAAGGTTCGGCAGAGAACAGGCATACGATTAAGCCAAGCAACAATTCACACGTTTCTTTTTTCTTTTTTTTTTTTTCATAACGTTATTTTTGTTTCTAGAGGATTGGCCTTAGCGATGAATTTCCGTACGGCTGACGATTCCGAATCGCAACTGCTTGCCAATAAGTAGGGTGCAGTGCACCGAGGGTTTCTGTATGCACACCGAAAATGTTACTGAATTACCTCGAACGGGACGAAACAAAAATGAAAAGTACTGTCGCCGAACTTAATTGCCTCCAGTCAGCCTGGTCTCATGGTGTAATGGTTAGCACTCTGGACTTTGAATCCAGCGATCCGAGTTCAAATCTCGGTGAGACCTTTATTTTTCTTAAATGGCTTTTTCTCGTTTTCTTTTTTTCCTCTCCCCAATTTGCTGTTATATACACTAAGCTACGACAGCTGTTTTCTGGCTTCTCTTTTATAAGTGCCGTTCCAGAGATTTACTTGAATCATGCCACTGCTCTGGTAAGACACATCCTGGGACACTGGCATGCTCATGTGCTCATCAGGTGTATTGTGCTCGAAGTACTCGTCAGGTGTTGGTGAAGCTGTAATCAAATGAATAAGCCTAATGAAATTGCTGTTGGCTTAGCCAGTATGCTCAGTGTGATCAATTGAATTTACTGTTCTACACAGAAAGAATGTTGAAGTCAAGGAAGCAAGTGATTTCACACAGTTAAAACTGCAACTTACCTGTCCTAATGGGCTGTATGCCCGTGCTGTAAACCATCTGCTCAACCACTATTTGGATAGCAATTAGCATTTTTTTCAAGTAAGTGGAAAATCTTTTTGGAATATCTGGTATGTTCCTATTGGTCAATAAAATGTTTGAACGGACGCTCCAAACTGATATGCTCTTTGAACATGAATATGGTGTGCTGCATATTACATCTCGACAATTTGAAAGAAATTTCTTTTGCACATACCACTGCATGGCTTGTTACAAGAGCGTAGAACTGAAACTTTCGTCATTCCTGTTCAGTGAAAACTAATCAGTTGTGGTTCAGCTCTGGAGCTAAAGAATAACAGTTCAAGACAGTTTGAGTTGGTTTGATTGGGTAACTTAGTAATCATGAGGGGTAAAACAGCTTAAATTTATTCTGTATGAACACATGGCAGTGCTCCTGAGAAGCATGTGAAGAAAGGTATTCGTGCTTTTCTTGATCCAACAAACAGTTTAAAGAAAGTACATTGTGGAGACCCACATTGGACTCAGTACGTCAGAATTCAGTTTTTATCACGCCTACTTCAGCTTACATACCAGTGTGATCACAATGACCGCCTTTGCGAGGAAGTGCTTTTTTTGTTTCTGCGATTACTTAGGTCTGCCACCACAGATTTTCGACCATAGCCAATTTGAAATGCTGACAAGTCACGCTGAGAACCGCCACGTCTAAAATTACCTAAGGCCGGTGTGCATATGCAAATGAGGTAGTATGGTGTTGGGCCACACGTACAGGCGGTGCATGGATCTAAAGCTGCCGATGTTGACACCGACCTGGGACCGAGTTCACAAACTTTTTTTAAGTTCGCAAGAAACTACTTTTATAAACAGTTCAAGTTTAGTCCTTCTAATGTGATTACCACTCTTTAGGAGCTTCATGTACTTTTTGGTATGATGGCCGTTTCTAACATTTTTCATGCCAACTTGGGTCAATCGGTATGTGCTGCTCTCCAATGAAAAAGAGAAAGGAACTACGAGAGAGGAGCCCAGCCACTCCAACGTGCCTGTCATGCTCATTAATAAACACTATGCACATATCACGACTCCACTTGTTACTTCTATCTTTATATCATCATAACCTATCACCTATTACACACGTGTTACTAATTGCATTGCTGCTATTTCCAAGGAATGTGCTGCCAACTTTTTTTTTTTCTTTCTTTTGCAAATACAGGCACTGAACCAAAAAAAAAAAAACTTTTTTTGTCCCCATTTCATTCTGGGGTAAAGAAAAAAAAAAAACTTCCAGCTTGAGGTATGGTTTCAAAATATTTTTGTGTGCTTCAGTTCTGGTTTTATACTCTGTTTACAATTGAAGTTAACCAGTTGAAGTACACTGAAGTCTCAGTGTTGTACATTAAAAACGGAACAAGCACTGCAACTTTGAAGCTCAATCAGCAACGTAGATTGGCTTCCACAACTGTTTGAACATAGCAACGTGCACCATGCATGTACTGTAATGCAAAACTCCTGTGCTTGCTCGAGCTTCTCTCGGTTGGAAATTTTTCCTGCCACAATTACAACAAATCTTTCAGGAAACTTTTCCTGCATTTCACATATGGTTGATCATTTCAGGTAGCTTTTCTTCATTAACAGCTTCTTTTATCATAGGTTTACTCACCTGCAATTTCCCACTTAAGCACTCCTTTTACAGTTCCCATCATACAAGGCCAATATAGAGCAGGAGACATCAGGTAAAGGTGGTGGATTATGGTGCAAAACCATGAATTTGATGTCCAACCATAATCGACTGCAGTCACTCTTGCATCATTTTCCATGGTTTTACACTACAATCGTTAAGCATGGCCTGTGGCGATGTGCTCGCATGAGCACAGAAATATTGTACGGCAGCACCCCTAGGACAGCAACAACCTGAGAGACTACTCTCGTAATCGAAACGCACTGGAAAGCAGAACTGGCACCTGCTTGAGCTAGATAAACATTTGCTGGCTGTGCCATCAAGATAAATACAAAAGTTTGCCCGCATTTGGCTCAATTTAGGCTCCAAAATATGCTTTTGGGCCTGCACAATATTTGAAGATCAGCTACAGAGTATTTGCACGTTGCACTTTCTTGCAGATATGGGCATTAGGTGTCACGTTTTCTTTTCCTTGTTTACACTCCAATTTATGCAGACTGCATAGGTGAATGCCCAGATGATAGCAGCAGATGAAACACTTGCTATGGTACAAACCAGCCAAATGCCCAATAACCCTCACGGTCCAATGGCTACGCAAATGCTAATGGGGGCTTTTGAACAAGACACTCTGCATGTATTGCCATTTGGCTATGCTTATTGATAGTGGAATACTGTGGGTCATTCAACTTTTTTTGAACAAGGCATGTGTGGCTTGTTCCAAAAGTGGCATAATTACTAATGCATACCTTGTGCCATCAGACTGCCCCCAATACCACACTGAGCAGACTGTCAACAGAACTGCTCTTTTGGACCAACATATTCTAAAGCAAGGCAATTTGGTACTGGCAACAGTCGTGATCATTTTCTTCACTGTCCAGTGTTAGCTTGTGTCTCAGTAGAGCAAGATATGGCCTGCCTGATCTTGAACATAGAAACAAAACTCCCAAAGTCAACGATAAAGCCAAAGGATAATTTGGTACCCTTGACTCAACTTGCACAAATTTAGAGCAATCCGTATAAAACAAAGTACACAGAGGCCACTTCAAGTTAACAAAATCAAATATATGTACAATGTGCTTTTCACCATATTCATCCTGCATTTACTGCATAAAAAGACACACCAAAAATAATTTTTTTAGCAATCCATTTATTCACTTGAGCTCTTTCACCTGGAGACCTGAAAAGGAAAAAAAAAAAGTAGTGTTAGGGAAAAAAAAAAAACCCAAATAAATTGACATGTTCACAATGAACATGACCTCATCCTATGATCCAAAATTATGCTTTGAGCAATGAGCTAGACTGTGAGTCTTCTCCTTTAGGCTGACCTAGTTTATGGCTGGTACAAGGAAAGCAGCCCTCTGAGTCAGTGACAGTGTAGTTTACCACTGATAATGTGCTTGCTTTTCACTGCACTATACACACCATTTCATACATAGCACAAACATTCAGCTAGCCACGAGACTTGCTGGTGCTAATGCCACAGTGATTAAACCTGAGCTTGTACAGAAAGTATAGCCAGCTTGTATCCAAACAATGCAGTTATAGTGTATTGGTGATTAGGTGCACCACCAAAACCACATTCACAACAATGACAAAGCAGCATGTCGAGCTTCCAACACATATGCACTTATGATAAATGAGTCTCTGTGATCTGCATGCACTTCTTTTGCAAGTTCAGGAAGTACAGCTCTTCTGTCCTTGATTTTATAGCGCAGTGCTGGCCATGTGCTGAATTGGCACCGTGTAGGGATCAGTTGTGCACATGTTCCTTGCACCCTTTCACTCAAGTGGTTTTGTGCAGATGGTAAACGTGAAGCTGTCAGTGGCAGATGAAATGGCACTACGCTTGTTTATTAGTGATGCAGCAATGGTAGTGCTTCGCATGTTTTTGACTAAAACAGTCCACTCGGCGAGCAGATGGAACCCGGGTGGTAAAAACTAATCTGAAGCCCTCCAATATGGCACCGATGATCCACAACTGCGCAGCTTCAACATATCAAAACCCACAATTTGGTTTGGCAGAAGATGCCGACATGCTTCAGTTTAGAACACAAGACCTTTGTGTTCCACCCACATTGGAATGTGGCCACAATCGAACCTGCTACCTTGCCCTTAGCAGCAGAATGCCATAGGCACTAAGCTATAGTTTTCAGGAACTGTACATCATGATCAGCTCTCAATGCAAAGCTACCACTTTCATACAACTCTCCACTTATTGCCAAAGCAAAAAGCATTTATTGATTTCATGATTCTGCCAGCTACATTATTAATGCTTTTCACAAACAGCCTTAAAAAAAAAGAACACCTAATAGCAAATGATCTCATCAACGTGTCACAATCATACACGTACGTTCCTCTTAGCCAAGGCAATCATAGCTATATATATTCCTGAAAGTAGCTGATGGCCAATACAGCCCCTGAATAGCAACACAACATGCAACATGTAGCAAAGAGGCCTTGAAACAACAATACCTACGTCTCCGGAATTTAAAAGAAACTGCACCAGTAAAAGCTTGCACAATTCATGGCTTTGCAGCCACTTGTTTCCCGGCTAGCCCAGCATGTTGAAGTGCACATGCTATATTGCATGGCTCATTATTCCAGTGACACATTGCAGGTTCCTAAATACTGTCAGAGCAGCTTCTGACAAATCTGAATAGTATATAAGATGTTAGTTTACAGAATAATTACAGTTTACAGCATCGGCGTCGCACGAGGGATGATGTAGACGCTCGCGTCTACAACACGAACTTGTTCGCTCTAAACTTCCACTAATACTGCACAGAAAGTTATTTTGCTGTTTATAAGCCTTTTAAATTTTGATTCACTCATATTTGTAACATCACATAGGTATAAGGGTCATGGTCAAGTGGGTCTCAAATAAAAATATAGAAGTGCTTTCTAATTACTTTTATTTAATGCACAAGGACTATTTCCAGCTTTTACATCTACTAGTTGCTGTGTAGATAATTTTCTCATTTGGAGTGTTAGCGACAAAAATGAATTCATTTCTGGGATTTTACGTGCCACAGCCACAACCCGATAAAGAGGCATGCTGTAGTGGGGGACTGCGGATTAATTTTGACCACCTCGGTTTAACATGCATCTGATTTGTAAGTACAAGAGAGTTTTTAATGTGATAGGGTTAAGGGCCCATTGACGGCATCGTTGTTCGTCAGATCACCCCAAACCACAACCACGCAGGGCTTCCACGTGGTACACAGGCATTACTAAACTAATTGAATTTCTCTAATTAAAATGCATCAGAAAATTAATAAACTTGCACACAACCTACAGACACGATAGTGTCAGATTGTAATTTGAATATACGAGAAAAGAATTTCGTTACGCAGGAATCCAAACACAAACTCTTTTTTCCTTGTTCACGGGGGTATTAGCCGTTGCCCTGCACTGCCGCCAGGATTCGCCCATCATTGTTTTCTGTCAGGCCTTGTGTCGCAGAATATCCGGTGTCGGCGTCAACGGGGCCCAATAATGCTATTGCGTTCTGCTCTTAGAGGCGAAGCTTAAGCATCCAAGTTTTTTGCATTTCACTTCTATCAAAATGCAGCCACTGCAGTTCGGATTGAACCCACAACCTCAAGCTGCCTATCCACTGCGATACCGAGGCACGCTGAGGTGTTTGTGAGAAACCCTTACGTTGTGAACAATTATTTCGTGTAAGCACTGCAACTGCTCTAACCCATGTGTTTTGGACAGCTTGCCCATTGCTACTATGCCTGTTATGAGCAAAACGAGAACAAGGCGAAAGCGGGAGCCAACGTTTCGACAAGTGGACTTGTCTTTTTCAAGGCCACTTGTCGAAACGCTGGCTCCCGCTTTCACCTTGTTCTCGTATTGCTTACCGTCCTGAATTTCCATTTCCCACCTTCCCCTGTAATGTGTTTAAGTTGTATACGGCTTGTGCCATCAATACTTTTTATGCGCTACTTACAGATTAATGTCTAGGCGAAAGACTTTAGAAATTTTTGTGGGCTGCAGTTGATGCGCAACGCACACACCCAACAAGCACAAACAAACGAAAGCTGCAGCTCTGTGGATTGCAGTTCTACTTATGAGTTCTAATGACAGAATGAAAACATGCACTCTAAGAAACTTTGCACCCGTTGGGATTATCTTGTCCCCATACAATAACTGTCATCTATGCTGCGTGGCTCTCCTTTTAATGCGGAGCACCCAGTACTTCCAGGTCGTGAACGGCATGCATGCTAAAAGCCTTACATAGCACTTCTTAGAAAAGTAACGAGTACAGAGAGAAAACTCAAGCAAGGCAGACCATGATTATTGTTTGTGAACGACATACTATGCCTGAAAGGATGTAACTTTTTTTTTTAGAGTGCACTTCACAGTGCCAAACAGTTGATAGTATGTGGATAACACACCAGAATGCAACCATAATTTCTGCAGTAAACTGCACCTCTGCTCTGTCAATGATTTTTAATGCCTTAGACGAGCTGGGTTTATCTCAGTGTTTATTTGTGCTTCTGGGAGATGGCAGCGCACAATCCATAGCAAATTTGGTATTTCTGAGGAGGTTGAAATATGGGCAACTGCAGCCCTAAAAAATAATTTGAAAATTTTTGGGGGGGCGGAATTCAGGATAGTTGTGTGGCAGGGAAGGGGTTAGATGCACACTGATATTTTCTCTGTTAAATGAAGGTGCGGGACCTCCAAACCCCAGAAAAAATACAGTGTGCCATTCTGATGCACTTTCCAGCTCTTTCAATAAGTAGCACAGGAGGCGACTAAAGAACAAGTGTCAAAATGTCCTGCCCCATGTGACAACCTTCCGTGTCATGGTGTCACGACACAGTGACTTCCTAGGAAACAAAACCAAAATTGGCTGCAGAAGAGCTTATATTAAACTAATACGTTCCCGAGGCTTGCCAGTATTTTTTTCCTGTGGTTTAGAGGCTGTATATACAATTTTCATTCAACGCAAAATAAAAAACGAATAGAAAATATCGCACATCTGTACTCCTTTAAGGTATTTTGACTGCTGTCCAGGTTTTAAAATTGAAAAACTTTTTTTTTTCTTGGCTTGAACTCTTACCAAGAGAAAAGGTGTTAAAGAGCTAGATAAGTCATGCTGCTTTGATGTGTGTTATATAGTGCTGCAGGAAGAGAACAACCAATGACACATGTAACAGCAACACAGCACCGCACACGCCAGTAAGGGCTGAACACAAACCTGGGGGCAGGGATTGCTTGAGCTTCTCAGCCTTCTCTTTCTCTGTGACGACGATCGTGTAGAGGTACTTGCTGCAACGTACCTTGAACTTGGTCACATTGTTAGGGTTCTTCTTTATCTTCACCGCTGCACAGCAACAGAACAGAGGCCACAGAAGTTTCGAAAGTTTACGAGTTGGCTTATGTTAATTACAAAACAGTACAAAAAGGAATGATAAATGGCTTCACTTATGCCACCAAGCCAAAGATGACTAACCCAGTTCCTATTAACATGGATAGTCAGCACCACTCAATGTAATTCAATGTCATTACTCCTATTTTCAACTGTAAATTTCAAATGTAAATTGTCTTGCAGCCCCTGATTACGTCACTCAGTTCCTTCTACTTATGCGTCGCCGGTCTTGCAAACCATCTCTCGCTTAAGTTCACCACTTCGTGTTCGCCGTCTCATTGCTATCTCAAAAACCTATGGTTTCATGATCACTGACGGCATTTGTAACTATTCCTAGATGAATACTCTCACATCCAAAGTATATCTAATTGTCTCCGAAGTAACAGACAGAAAAACAGCACAAAACAGCGGTTTCAAATAAAGTTCTAGAAGTCTTACTGAGCCGAAACAAAATATGTTGGCACACTCCAGTTTATGATGACCGTGTACGCGCGCACGACTTACGAATGATAATTTTAGCGGAACTCACACTTGGCATCTTTCCGCCTCGCCGTCAGGAGGAACTCCTTGATCTCCTTCAGTTGCTTAGGCTGAAAAAGCAGATAAAGCAACCAAAATAAGACAGTACGACGCATTGAGCGCTGCTAACACCAAGGAGCCCGATATATGCCGGCAGCTCGCGCTGTCAGCTTTGCAACGATTAAGAACTCGTAGTAATTAATAACTTGGCCATTAACTTTTGTGCACATGGCAACACTGAACTACTCATTTGATACAAATGCTACCAAACAAAGATCCAAAGCTGACACAGAGCAGAAACCACGGCGCAGCCCATGAGCGAAACGCCACTTACCATCGTGATTTATTCCACGGACAGCCTGGAAAACAACGATATATTGCGTTTAGCGATGACTACGCAAAATAAAGTCCGTAATTTTTCACACAATACAGTAGTAAAAGTAGCAAACAGTAATGATTAAACACGATTTATAAAAGAAATGCAACATACCTGCTTGCAGTATGGCAGCTCCGTGTTGAAAAAGAGGCTGAGTTTAGCGTCACACGCATTCACCGAAGCTTCGTAGCTGTGAAAATCAGCGCTTAAAAATAATTAGTTGATCTAATAATTTTTGCCTTACTTTTTATTATTAATAATTGTTCGAGTAGTTAATCTTAGCTAATAAAGCAGTGCGATACGCAACTGTTTATAAATTTTGGTGAAGTTTTCGTCACGTGGTGGGCATCGATACACCCTCCCATGCCCGCTTCTCCGTTTGTATGAAGGCGATCGGGCTATTGCGGAGCGATGCCAGGTGTCCGAAGAAAGGTGGATTCTTCAAATCGGGACAGTGATGACGAGCGAACGCCCCTTTTTGAAGCGGGCCACCTCCCATCATCATCTGGCGTAAGTTGACCAGCTTGTTTATTGCGCAAAGTCGCGTGTTCGCGCGACGCACTTGTTCTGTAGCTGACAGCAGGATCAGCGTTATGTACAAACACAGGAATTCCATCATCCCGTTTGTTCTGTCACGTTTTGTGCTAGGGCGTTTTCGTGTCAACAGGGAGAGTTAAGTTTACGCAAGAACTTCTTTTGCTCTACGGTTTCGCTGTGTGGTATTTCGACGTCTTGGAGACTCCGTGTTTTGAGCAATCATCTGGGTATTTCTCGGCTGAATGAAGAACTTTGAGCATCCCTGATATCAGGGGCCTGTCTGCGTAATCTCAGGCTGGTTGATACAGCACGCTAGTGCAGCGGAAGTGACACATTTTTGTGCAGGCCAGGGAAGTAAAAAAAGTGGAGCCTTGGGTGATGACGAAGCGCGGTCGACTGGCTCTGTTTACATTTTTTCTTTTTTGTCGGTTGCGCGTTGTGCCGACGTCGCGCTTGTTCAGAAGACGGCGCGTACACACTGGTTGCCCTTTCGTAATTCCTATGCACACAAGGCGCGTTTTGTGCTTACATTTCGTGTGTTGTTTTTTTCGTGTTGACAGTCGATCAACAGCCATGGAAGCGGCCAAGATACGATCAAGCGTATGCGAGAACTCGGTTCCCTCAACCTACTTTCACAAAAGTACGAGGTACGTCGGTGAGCTGCTTCACAAACTTGAATCTTGAAATGAAGACATTCAACTATCCCGTCTTCTTTCGAGTGGATTACAGAAGCGGGCAAAGCCTTGGCGAAAAAGAGATGGCTATACTTGCGTTCCGTGTGAAATGTTTGCTGCGCAAGACCAATGTTTCTATGTCAGAATATCGAGTATGATCGACGGCAGTGATTGGATATTAGATCAGTCACCCATGTCCGTGTATCGGCTCCCTTGAGGGAGAAGCGAGTTGGTGTCGTTGTAGCTTTTGCAAACATTTCAGAACTATCGTGCGTCAACGAATTTAGTACATTTAATTTTGTAACGATTCAGTTATAAGCGCCAAACTTCCAATGAGCACCTATAATTTTACCATTGTGTGGTTTTTAGGAAGCTGTGGGTTGTTTAACAATAAAGTTGAATTAAGATAGATAATAATAATCGATGATGGGTGTTGGACCAGAATTGAATGAAACCAACAAGGGGGGGAAAACAGTGCCTATAAATGTTTTGCTGGAACTGAAAGACACTGTCTGCCTGTTGGACATTTCTTCCAGAGCTACCTTCAATTCATTGCAAATGCATAATATTTCTGTGGCTTTCTTGCATCCAGCCTCTTAGTGCGCAGAATGACACATTGCTTGAATATTGCATGTATGAGGGTAAGGTAGTAAGGGTAAGGGCATGCATGTGACCCATTTGCTCTTGTGGCAGTTCGTTCTGTGGAAACCATCAAGATATGCAGCTGCTTAAACACCGTAAGTGGGTATGTTATGGTAATTCATGCATAATAAAGGATCTACTTTTGCATTTCAATTCCTGCGGCAGCTGCATTTCAATGGGCATAGAACACAAAAACACTAGTGTACTGTGTATGGGGTGCACATCGAAGAAAACCTGGTGGTTCATATTCGGTGCACCCCACTACAGCGTCCCTAACTAATAGGTTTTGGCATGTAAAACACCCAGAATAAATTTTTTTCAATTCAATTTCAATTTATGCCTTATGAGAGTAGTTTTAACTTCATTCTTCTTACTCCTGGGAAGCCAATAAGCTTTAGCTGAAATCATTCTGTGACCTAATATAAGGCATTGGTGTGGGTCAGATATTTTCCTTGCATGCATTAAAAAGCATAGCTTCCCTTCAATATTTCTTTTTTCCATTATGCTAGAAGTTTCTAACTGATCTGCCTGCCACAGAGATCAGTGGCTATGGTGTTGTGCTGCAAAGCTCGAATTTGCGCGTTTGATCCCAGCCATGGCAGCTCCATTCCCACAGAGGTCGAATGCAAAAACAACTGTGTACCATGTATGAAGTGCATGTTGAAGAACTCCAGGATGCCAAATAATGCAGATTCCCTTCACTAGGGTGTGCTTCATGTAAAACTCCAGAATTGCCTAATCCTTTTAATCATTTGGATGTTAATGACATAATTTATTTATAATATACACCACTGTCTGAGGATATCATTACACCATCTCTGTTTGATATTGCTAATCTTTGCTTCTGCTACTCGTGTATTGACTTCCAGAGCCTCGACTATGACACATGCGAAAACAGCCTTTATGTTGAGGAGCATCGGATGACAACATTTACCGTAAGTATGATGCTTTGCATGTTTTCTTTAAAGTATTATTCTAATTATTTATGCCAGGAACCCAGTTCAATGTAGCAAAGTGTTGTTTCAAGAATAGTTTGTTTGCTCACTGAAAAGAAGGTACAAGAAGAGGACACATTATGGAAGATGTTTCAACAGGTATATTTGTGTCGTTACTGTCAGCTCCTGTTAATTTGACCTTGGTCAATCAAAATTTTCACTTAATTTGATCACACTGAGAAGTCCTAGTGAGAAAGCACACATCTATAGAAAACTTTCATTCAGATGCTGGCAATTTGTCAGGTGTGAAGTGTTGTAAGCCAATGTATTACACAAGTTTAGAAATGTTTTCAATAGGTGGCACTAAGTGTTTGCTGCAGGGGTGGTTTGAATTTTTAATTTTTAGTTCTGACATGCATGAGCCTTGAATTGGTGCACTGGGTGCTTTTCCCACATTTTCCACCTAACTGTACCAAACAAAATCAGTCATGGCAGTGGAATATGTGATGTGCACAAAGAAGGTGGAAGTGCAAAAAGTATCTCTGCTCTCCACATACGGACCTCAGTGTTCCGAGATTTTTCATACAAAAATGATTTTGTGACTGGCACTTATGGTGCCGAATGAAAAAGAGCTGGTTCATAGTGTAAATAAAAGATTCTTTTTTTCGCTTTGTTTAGTGGTTATGGTAAAACTTTATTTAAAGAATGTGACAGTCGAAGTATGTGTAGTGCACGTATGGGATAGAAGTAATTGGACCGGAAAGCCACACAGCACGCATATGCATTTGGTAGCCAATGGGTTAAAAAGGCCTCCCAGTACATTTTGTGAACGTTAAAAATCTCTAGTAATAAAGGGTGTCTGCTCACATATCTATGTAATGCATGGTTTATTAGTGTAGTTACTGGCAGTCAAATCCTACTAGTGCCATGCCCTTGTGGCCATACTCCTCCTTGTCATCTTTTCTACTGCACTCAAACTTATGTGCTGTGCTTGCCCTTGTATGTCATTGTGTTGAGTCTTTGTATTGGCACGGCCTCGGGATCTCGTGGCACGATTCTGTTGTGCCGCCAACTCAGGTGCCGCAGTACCAGTGTTGTAGTATCCTTCTGCCACCCTGTTATACCCACTGCCCCATTGATTACGTTCCTTCATTCTTGCTTTTAGCAGGAGCACTGCTTAGTCATGACAGTCATGGAAATCGAACCAGTAGCAGTCATGTTTACTCTTATGCAGGAGTAAGGAACAAGATGTTGGGGAGTATTGAGGAAATTAAAGTACAAGTGAAATTGTGAGCTTCCAGCTGCATTTATTTTAGGTATATTTGGCTCAGATATCTATAACCGAATTGCCTAGTGACTGTGCGAGCTTATAATGCCCAGAAAGTGTTTCAGGGATTCTATTATGCAGCAATTATTTTTATTTTCCATTCCTTGTGCCATTGGCTGGCACGATGCAAGCCTTTGTTATTGCCAAGGGGTGTATTCTGCAAGTTTCCACCTAGTGGACGTGTCCATTTCATCTGATGCTGAAGTTCTGATTGGCTGGAATATGCCTCAGGAGACAGGCCCCCCCGACAAACCAGCACTTCAGCAGCAGATGAAATTGACATGTCCACTAGGTGCGCGCTTACAGGATACTACCCCCTCCCCCCCCCCCCCCCCCCCCCCGTTTTGGACGCTTGTTGCGACAAATAATAAAAAATGAATCCAATCAAAGGATAAAAATTCATACATAACACGACCCCAGGGCACCTGTAATATTTGGTTTTGGTGTTGCAACTTGAGGCAGCAATGGTGATTAAGTGACAATGATAATCTGTAAACACGCTGGGGCCTCTGGCCAGACTGTGATTGCCAATTCTAGGTAAATGATTGTGTGCTAGCAAACTACTGATGTCACTTCTTAAGAAATTCTGTTGTTGAGCTCACAGCACTGTTTTGTATAAAACCTCATTGATTGTTTGCACTTTCTGTTGCAGGCAATACGAAACACCAATTGGAAACGATGGCTTGTCACCTTCATCATTGGCATTCTTACAGCTTTGACTGCCTGTGCCATCGACATTTGCATCGAAGTCATATCTGATCTCAAGTTCACTTTGTTGAAAAAATGTATCCTTTGTAATTTTAGTAGCAACTACAGGCACTTCTTCATTGCTTTTTGGAGCTTTTCTTATGTCTTGTGTTGCACATTCTAATGCTAGAGGGTAGCAACATACTCCTAGGTACAAGGCATGTATATGTGGGACACCCATTGCCTTAGATGTTAAGAATTATCATTTGTTAACATGATTTTCACCTGCGTCAGCTTGTCCCACCAGCGCCCTACTAAAACAGTACTTGTGCAATAACCATGGTTTATGTGCTGTGCCTTTGTGCATACAACCTGCACAAAAAGAAATATGAAACTGATAGTACAAGTTGTATGCCAAGTTTGCCGTAAATGTGGCTTCGCAGCAATGCATGACTGTCAAGAAGCTGCATTGCAATAACCACACACCTTGCGTGTTCCTCACAAATGTAACCTCCATGCGATAACATCACATTACACTGATGCACTTTGTATGAGATCTTTTTAGTGAGATGTTTATGGCAGAGTGCCTAAACATTGCTGTTATTGCCACAGGGACATCCCCTACCAATTCGCTGTAATTGTATTCAGCAGTAAATATTGTTTCAGGATATGTTTAATGAGATGTTTCATTATTCTGCATCACACCTGCAAAAGACTATATATATGACCCAATTTGATGGCTTGCTGGTTATCTGCTGGGCATAAGGTCGCAGTTTTGATTGCCAGTTGCAGTGGCTCGATTCCAATGAGGGTGCAGTGCAAGATCATTTGTGGACTGAGATTTTGATACATGTTCAAAATGAATGCATGTTCAGGTAAACATTCAGTGCTAATCTATACAGGTTAAATTAATCCAGAGCCCTGTGCTATAGGATGTTTAACCTAGTCAGTAAATTGGTCATGTGACCAAGTAATCAGTCTGTAAAAGCAGCCGTAAGTCAGTCAACAAATAAATCAATTCTTTCTTATCTAAGCATCAAAAAGGGATCAACGATTGTATCCACAGGGATTGCATAATCCTGCCTTACCTGGGCTGGGTTGCCATGAACACAGCTGCTGTTCTGGCTGGAGCAATTTTGGTGGCCTACATTGCGGTGAGTAGACACGTCTAGGAGCGGTCCACACTTGTGATGTGTTGAAGAGCGTAAAACCTTGGGACACTTGGTCCCCAGGTTCTTTTTGGAGACATTGCATCAACGAGAGCAGTTGACAGGGCGAGAGTTTGTAATTTATCTGATGCTTTCACGAAAAGTACACTACATCTGCCACCACAATTCTCACCGACTCCAAATCCGCAACTCTCAATTAATTATGCTTGAATGAATCCCAACTAACCTCAAGCTAGGGATTCAGAGGCATTATTGCAATTCCATTTTTGCAAATTGTTTTGTGTAAATAAATTCAATCTGAATCTAGTTCTGAAGTTTCACAGTCTGAAGTTGGATATTAATCCCTGTAGAGGCAACCTCTGAGAAGCATGGTCTGATTGGCTGATGCAGTGAATTCGGATGTATTGGATAAATTGCAATGAGAAGGTTAAATGCCAATACTGTTGAAAGGAGTGATGCGTGGCCTTGCAAGATCTGTCAATGGACTGCGGTCTCGAATTCTCCTAGCGAACTTCTGCATGAACTTCTGCAGTGAAATACAGTGTTAAGAATGAGCTTGCAGTAGTTGTGTAGGAGCTATGGTTGTAAAAGTTGTTTTGAAATAGTTTCATTTATAAGCGAGCAAGTGTCGTCTGTAAAATTTATTTACTTGATTATTCAGATAGGAAGTGCTTCATAATCCCATCACCGCATAGAAATTTGCGCCGCTGTGAGTAAAAGGCAGTTAACGCAAGCATATGGAGACAGCAGTGAGGAAAAAAAACATGCTCTTGCTGCACCCATGCTTTTTGTCATACATGAACGGGCCCCTGATGCTTCTGCCGAGTCAACCAAGCAGTCTGGGCATCACCTCCACAAATGTCATCTTGGGTTAGCATGTCATGTGCGAGTACATTTAGATACAAGTTCACATGTTTTTCTTCAGGGCAGTAAATATTTAGGTAATAATAAGCAGTTTACATAATTGCCACTTTTGTACCAACTGCCTGTGCTGTCTTTTCAGCCGGTGGCCGCAGCAAGTGGCATTCCGGTCATCAAGTGCTACCTGAATGGTGTCAAGGTGCCACAAGTGGTCCGTTTCAAGACGCTGGTTGCCAAGGCTGTGGGCGTGGTCCTCTCTGTTGTCGGAGGCCTGGCCGTGGGAAAGGTTCGTTAGGACTTCACTTGTTTTACCACCTCTCTTGTCAGCCCCTTGTGCTTATTTCATTAACTCTTTCGTTACCATGAGAAAATTGGCCATGGTGTGAAGGTGTTATTAATTATATTTTATATTATCATGATTACAATGTTGTGCTATATATCAATTAAAAGCTAAATGATTGTACTTTCTAAAGATTTTAATTTTAAAAGCAAATGTGAGGGGTAAATGTGTAATATTATTTGTGAAAAACAAGAATTGTTGAAAAATGCATAAAGCATTTGCATTGATATGTTGGTTGCATAAAAATAAACGGAAAAAAATCTGAAATATACAAGGGTATCGATGTGAGCTCATTGGCAGTACATCTCGATTAAAGGTGGTAGGGTGCAGGGAAACACGAGGGCAAGAGAACGCATATAGCGCCTGTGTGTCCAGTCCGCCTTCTCTTGTCCTCGTGTTTCCCTGCGCTCAACCACCTGTAGGCCGGATGAAATATAGAAAATACATAAACTTATAACATGTGAAAGTTGATACGTTCTAGGTCATAAGGAACATGTGCTAAAACAAAGTGTTTTCTGCCTAGTGGAAACTGCTTCCTTTGTCCGCACTAAATTCTGATCAACTCGATTAATCCTCAGTGAGTCACTGCTGCTAGATGCATCCAAACAATCATCCGAGGATGCAACAGAATCGCAAAGGCGTTGTTCACGTGAAGGTCTGGCAGCCAAATTGTCTGCTATCGTCACGATCAGACGAAATGAACCACACTCTTTGTAGTGCTGTTAAAGGTCACTGCTGCTCGAAAAAGATACTTCGGAAATGAAACTTTAGTTCTTAGACAATAAACAACATGGTACAGCAAGTCCGGAGGATTGGCGGTGGTTTCGAATGTTCGTGCAGCACATGTGAGACATATATTACCCATGCTCTGTGGGCATGGTAAGGAAAGAGTTAAGGATTTTGTTTTTCCTAGGCTAACCTTTCGCGGTCATGTGTCGACACCCTTTTCTGCATATGATTACATTGGCTCGGTCAGCTGTTAGAAGGCACCTGACACTCGCTCTTGCTTGTACACGCTTGCTTCTGTGTCACATCTGTAGCACCATCTATTGGGAATTTTTTTAACTATTCATAATTGTACTTTGCAATGTCTGTGTACGAAGGCAACAGCTTTTTAGCATCATTTAAAGGAATTTGTGTGTGCTTCTCCTGGTGCAAGGAACTGAAAAGATGATTGCGTTTTTTTCTTGTGTGTTCTACCTAGAAAAGAACTACAGAGTTCAGTGAACCTGCAGATGATTTTAGTGCCGAGGAGGAATATATTCCACCTTCAGAGAACCAGCAAATGTCCTCAGCTAAGAGCACTGAGAAAGAAAGCAACAATGAGGATGTTAGAGAAAATGGTTCTTTCCTCATAGTTATAATCCACAACATGTTTGTTGGTGTTGTACACCATGCATGAGCCTCGGGAACAAAGACAATTTTTTGAAATAAAATGCTTACTACATATTTGTTCATGTGAATGCTCTTTATGCGTGGTGCAGAAAACGCATGAAATAGCTCCTGACTGGAATGGCCACATAGTGGTTCATTGTTGGTCACTGCAAAGGGTTAAACAAATACTATTGCCATTCAATGTAATGCATGCTTCCTTGTGGATGTTACATAATTTTGTACTTTCAGGAGGGTCCCATGATTCACTGCGGCTCAGTAATTGCTGCTGGTATCTCGCAAGGCAAGAGCACGACGTTTCGGAGGGATCTTAATGTGAGTGCCAATTCTCTGTTCCTGTTAGAACATACTGAAAGAATCATTTTCAGAAAAACATTGTTCAACAAATGTAGTGGAGAATTAGGTTACAGAGTTTAAGCAACAGAGGGAAAGCGTGTATAATAGGTGAATCTTTAGAATGCAAGAAATCTAAGATAAGATTAGTCATTGCAGTTTGATTGGTTGCAGAGATGTCTTTTATTATTATTTTTTAATTGTTAAAGGAGGCCTTGTGGTTTTTTTGTGAAGAGGTATGGCATATTTGTAAATAAATGTGTACAATACATGTGTAAACACCTTCATCCAGTTATTCAAAGTGTGTGCAGTCTGTCACAAAAGTTTAAAGGCCACAGCTCCCATTGCCAGAGCATTCCAGTGTGGTTGTGCATGCGTTAACCAAATAAGTACTGCAAAAATCCTCCAGTAAGCTACCTCTCTAGCCCTGTGCTAAACTTACAAATGGAATGCTAACATTTTTCACTGTACTTATGCATATTTATGCACAATGTGAATATTATTCATAAATGCTGGTTTACTTGCTGAGGAAAATAATTCAAGTTCACATTGAAATGTAGATTAGTTTGACTTGTAAATTAAGCGAGTCATTCAGTGGTTCGAACAAGTTATCTTTAGTGCAATGAGGGAATCTGCAAGCAGGCATTGGTTTTGTTTTCAAAAGTAATGAAATCGGAGTATGCCCCTGCAAATAGATACCATACGCAAATGCAACCAATTGAGGCAGGAGCACTTAGGTAATCATGAGGAGGCAGTCTTCATTATTTGCTGAGCTGTGAGGAAAAGCTAGAATGAAAAGGTGCTGTGAGATAACAGGAAGATGCTGTTGTGCAAGCAGTTTTCAAAAACCACTATAGAAACAAAGCATGCAGCTATATCATTACTGTGCAATGAACAATAAAGTGGAATACATCACAGCTAGAGCATAGAGCACTGTGCTTTGCAAAAGGGGGAGGGGGGAGAGAAAAAGAATGATAGATTGGAAAGCGATTAGTACTCTTGAAACAATGGTACAAGAATAGCAGATACTAGTACTAGTTGAGTGGTCTTGTCTGATTCATCAGTGTGTCCTACAATGTTTTTAGTTTCTTAATGATAATTAAAGGGCTTTATATACTGGGCAGTTTGTGGAATTTTGAATTTGTTGCATTTCAATATTTTCTCACGAACTCTGTCATCGTGAGATGTTTGTGAGCCAAGAACATTTGGTAGTTGTGGCTAAGCGTGTTCCTTCATGACGTTGCAGTGCTTCCGGGAATTTCGTGAGGATCACGAGAAGCGAGACTTCGTCTCTGCGGGTGCAGCTGCTGGAGTAGCCGCTGCTTTTGGAGCACCCGTTGGTGAGTTTCCCATATCTTGTGCAACATTTTCACCACATGAGGCCATTCTGTTGATCTGTAACATTCAGTGATACAGTAGCTTTTGCGAGATGTGCAGTGCCTTACTCCGTTATCCGTGAAAGTCATGTTGTGTTATCCATTTACTTAATGGCACTTGCACCCAATGTGGAATGCTCATCAGAGAGTTTCAGCCTCTCAGCATACATATTACAGTTCACGAAATACTGAATATAGTTGTGCACAGCAGCGACGATGGTGCCATTTTGTGACTGATCCTAACGGACACAAAACTGTTGTAGTTGCAATGACTGTGTTCTACCTATCAGTTGATGCGAAGGCTTTGGCAGTAAAAATCATTAGTGTACACAGTAAAAATCATTAGTGTACGCTACCTTTTTTAAAAAAAATTTTTCCTCCTTCTGATGTGAGAACAATGATGGAGCACAAAAACGTTTGGCACACAGGGGTTGAAAAAACTGTCGCCAAATGGTGCAACCAGCACTACAGCTACTGCCATCAATACCTTTTGTGTTCTGGTAATCTACAAAGTAAAATATTATGTTAGGCGTAATGTTCAAGACACATAAAGAGAGCGGTGTGGATCAGAGAGAAAACCGGGATTGCCAATATTCTAGTTGACATGAATAGAAAAAAAAAGAATGGAACTGGACAGGCCATGTAATGGGTAGGGCAGATAACTGGTGGACCATTAGAGTTACAGAATGGGTGCCAAGGGAAGGGAAGTGCAGTCGAGGATGGCAGAAAATTAGAGGGGGTGATGAAATGAGGTAATTTGCAGGCCAAAGTTGGAATCAGCTAGCACGAGGCAGCGACAATTAGGGATCACAGGGAGAGGCCTTTGTCCTGCTGCAGACATAAAAATAGGCTAATGATGAACTATTGTATTTCTCTGTCTACAACCTGCCTTTGCTGATAACCCATGCTCCCGACTGCATTCTTCAGTAAATAGAGAAAAATGTGTATAATTCGTGCCAAGTGAAAACAGTTAACCCTCAATATGACAAAGTTGCTAAAATTGGCAATCGGCTTCATTATATTGAAATTTCGTTGCATTGAAATTTGACTTTTTAGGCAAATAAGTACAGCTACTGATGGATTTTTCTTACCTGGAAGGGGCTGCAACCTTTTTGAATTATGGGACAATTGGACAAAGCGAATTTGAATGAGAAAGAAAATTAATTTAGTTGATATTGAGAGTCGGCAACGAAAGATACGATTTCAAGCCTTGTCAATGATATATTCACATCACCGGTACGAAGCAAAGCCAGCCAAGCTTTCACAACCACTCCACGCTGCGTCTGATAGCGTCGCTCGCAGTGGGACGACGCATTCATGAAAAGCGCTGGAAGCTGGAAGCGAATGTTTCATCTGTCTCCGAAACTCGATTACGCAATCTCCATCACTAAATGGGTGGGAAGACAGCACGCATGATGCCATGCCATCTTGGCATGCCCACTCTTTGCACACATGGCCGATTATAACCTCTAAAATAGTGTGTGGGCTGCATATGTGCTCATCCATGCTGACAGCCATGTGCAACCACGGCTGTGCTTCCACTTCCTTCCCACCCCTGCCTCTCATGTGCGCTTAGTCTCGTTACCGCGAGCCCACCCCCTTTCTCCCCATGCCCCCTTCCTCGCGTGGGACGACGGCGTTCATCAAGCCACCCTCTCTCTGCTCACCCTTGCAAGCTTTTACTTGCTTTTACTTGCTTTTACTTTTGCAAGCATACAGCATGCGTAGTCTTGATCGTGCAAAGCGGGATTTCAGAGGTGCGATTGCAAGCTGCTGCTTGTAATTTTACCATCTGCATATGCAGATGCTTCCATTTATTGTCTTGTTATTAATCTATAGTGACAGTGAAATTTCATTATATTGAAATTGTATATTAACAGAGGTGCTGTATAGTACAGTGTTCTATGGACAAGAAGTTGTAGAAAGCTAAATACATTGTTATATCGAAAATGTTGTTATATTGAACTTCATTATATCAAGGTTTAACTGTATATGCGGACACTTCGAAACCCTTATAAAGGCAAGCTGGCACAATTGTCGGCACTAAGCAAAGCATGCAGAAACAAGCTTGTTTTCTGTGTGCGGCAAGTGTTGCTGTTTGTACATGTTCTTGCTGCCACCGTTTTCTGTACTTTCCAGGGGGCGTCCTGTTCAGTTTGGAAGAAGGCGCCAGCTTTTGGAACCAGTCTCTGACATGGAGGATTGTACGTGCCACTTTCTTCTAATTATCCAGGGAGGGACCCTTTTCATAACTGCAATGTTAGCCTTCTAGCAAGGCACTTTGCCAAGCTAATGGCTGCTTAGCCATTTTTGCAGTACAGTGGAATCTCGATAAATGGAAATCGCTTAAACAGAACTGCCTCTTAAACAGAACAACATCCTCATACTTAGTTGGTTTTGTGTTCATGCATTTGAATTCAGCTTTGTCTCTCAGCAAATGAAACTCCTGATAAATGGAAGCATTTTTCCTGGTTCCTTGATGTTCCGCAGAGAGTCCACTGTAAACTCATACGAGCACAGTTTGCTTGTCTTCTGGCATCGAAAATATAGGCGTGGTTCTCATTATGAAACCATGTGCAAAAGACAAGCTCCGTCATGTGCAGCTAGCGCTTCATCTACATCTGAACAATGAATGGTGTTGCCATTAGTTGCGCAGAAGCAGGCACGTGAATTTGGAAAAGGATCTGTTGTTGAGGGAGTTTTTAATGTTACCTCTCTCTTTCATAAAGAAGCCCAACCTAACAAAAGACTAGTTAAGCCTGAATTATGTACACTGGCTGGAACATGGAACAGAGTATGCAGTGACAGCATTCTAGTACTGAAGACACGGTGGTTGAAACAAATTCTTGCTGTAGTAGACACATTTCACTGGAGGAAGAATGCAATAAGGCTTGTTTAGTTAGGTTAGGGCGTACAAGTAAAACCTCATCAATTTGACCCTTGCTAATTCGAAAAATCGGCTGGTACGGACTCGTCCTCTGGTTCGCACAGGTGCATGCATTATTTAATGCAATCAAACTGTCATTAATTCGGATGTATTTGACCGCACATCAGTTAATTCGGACAACTCTTGGAGCTCAGCGAGCATGGAGTGCAACAAATGTGTGACGCAAAAGAGCAAAAACAACATTAGCATCCAATTGAAACTGTAGAGGCTGGGGGGCGTCGGCTACATCACGGTGAATGGACGATCTTTTGGTGAACAGCTCACTGGTGAAAAAAATCATGGGGATGTGCGCGCGGTAGTGAAAAGCATGTCTTAGATTATGTGCGTTGTGCCCGCACTGGGAAGGAAGTTGTGAGGTCTTCGCCGCCGAGAGTGCTGATCAGTCGCGACATGACGAGAATTGCAGCTTCAGCCTTGCTTTCATGCAAAATAGAAACAGGACTTCCTGATTATTTCAGTAAATAAAATCATGTTGACGTAGCAAATATTAGTTTGTTTTCTTGATACCCTTGATAATTCAACATTCGGTTAATTCGGACATATTTCTTTTCGCTAGAGTGAAATGTGAATTAACGAGGTTTCGCTGTATGTTAAATAACCCATGGTTGTCAAAATTAAACCAGACTCATCCTCCAGTATGGCTTTTGTCATAAACTGCCATTTAAGACTTGGCACCAACAGTCATTCTGTGGAAAATGCATATCTTGTTTGCTAATACCACTGTTCTAATCGAAACAGTATTTTCTTGCCACTCTTGGCAAAAAGCATGCTTGTCTGATTAGATGTGATGCCTGTTTTTTTACTTCCACATTAAGATTAAGTTCATGTAATCTGCTGATGAAACATGCCACCTTGCACTTACTTAACAAGCTAAACAAACACACATTCTTATTCACGACGCAGGAAAGAATTTCTTTAAATTGACCATAACTCTTTTGTCACTGTCGGACAGTTCTGTGAAAGCCCTGTTCAACTGTCGCTGCCCATTGCAGTTCTTCTGCTCGACCATATCAGCCTTCTCGTTGAGTGTCATCCTGAGTGCCTTCCACGGACATGCTGGCGAGCTGTCCTTCTCGGGCTTGGTCAATTTTGGAGAGTTTGATGTGAGTGGGGCGTGGCCCGTTTCATTCTTCAGTGTTTTTGGCTACTAATTGAACTTAACCTCGGCGGCCGTGTTAGTGTAATTGTATTGCGAGAACTCTCATGCACGTTTTGAGTGTGTCCTGTGTTACATACTGTATAGGTGTAGTACATTCCACTCTTAAATGGAACGCTTAAATAGTATTGCATACTGTATAGGTGTAGTACATTCCACTCTTAAAGGGAACGCTTAATTAGTATTCCACCACCAATAACAGCTGAAATACCTATGAAGGCCTATAGATAATTTATTTTCTGCATAGATGTTGGCCTAACGCACCATATGAGTCACTTAGTTGTATCCCAGCTTACTGTATTTACTCGCGTAAGGCCCCATTCATGTAAGCCACTACTGGATGGCACCAGTTGTCCTGCAGATGATGGTACTATCTTCACTGTATCCTGCATTTGGCACCAAACTGCGACTTTGGTTGCAGATTCAGCCGCTGGTTAGGCTTAACCGGTGGCTGCAGTGGGTGGCAAGCCATTGCAGAATGGTCGCCTTTAAAATATTCTATGTACCAATAAACCACACCGGCAGTCGGACATGAGATCGTGTGCACAAGCTGGACTGATGGCCGTGTGCGTGAGGCGGAGTTCGGGTCTGTGGGCGATGAGCTGGCAGCTCCTGTGAGTGCCTACCAAGTTCGTGTCTGCTCTCATCGGATCAAATGGCATAAGCTCACATGTGAGCGTAAAGCCAATAAAGCTCCAAACTGAGTCTACGCAGCATAGCCAAAACTGACTGTGCCGTGAAGTCAAGGCGACGTACATGTTAATTGTACTTCACAATGACCTGAGACGCACATCGGGCTGTGGGACGAGAGAGCACAAGTTCCGCCTTGGCCATCACAAAATTTCAAGTAAATTTTACTTAATGAAGCGCAACACTGAGTCTCGAAACAAAATTTTCCACTGTGCTGGCTCTTAAAAAAAAAAAGAACAATATATTTTGCTGTGTTAATTCGTTAATTTTGGGGGGAGGAAGGAGATGGGAGAGCTGCTTCTTTCAGGCTGCCCAATTCATACTTTCTTCTTTTTTTTTGGCAATCTATGTCCAAACAAATTATTCAGCTACTGTAAATGTGCTCATAGTTGGCCACCAGTGGTTGCGTTTTTTACATAGCTGTCTGAGCGCAGTTCAAGGCTTCAGTGAGTAGCCATACAAGCCAGCTGTGTTGTGCAAGGCCGGCACCTAGCAGAAAAAATGTCGAAAACAGTGTGGGATTTAATGAGTAAATATGACATAATAATAATAATAATAATAATAATAATAATAATGTTGTTGTTGTTGTTGTTGTTGTTGTTGTTGTTGTTGTTGTTGTTGTTGTTGTTGTTGTTGTTGTTGTTGTTGTTGTTGTTGTTGTTGTTGTTGTTGTTGTTGTTGTTGTTGTTGTTGTTGTTATTATTATTATTATTATTATTATTATTATTATTATTATTATTATTATTATTATTATTATTATTGTGTTATCATTTATGTTCCCTTTAAAAGGGGACTGTCCAATATACATACATTAAAAAAATTATTTTCCCATTAGCCAGCTTTCTGTGCTCTCAGATCTTGAAAGGTGGTTTCATATAGTGGCACAAGTTTACTTTGCACTAACTTTGAGTGGTGTTAGTTATCTAAAATGTTTGCTGCAATTTGGCATGCTTACTAAGAGCGCTAGGGAAACTTTTTTCGCTTGACCGCTTTGGTGCTGCTTTTGCCAGAACTAAGGTGGGACACTGCTGTCGAAATAATTTTCTTTTTTACAGCCAAAGCTGTATAGCTGTACCTCCCAATGGGTCTGTCGTGTCTGTAGGCAAAACTTGGGAGGCGCGCACCGCGTGTGCCGCTGGGTTCCTTGCAGCACCAGCAGATGGCGCTCGCATCAGCAGCAGCGGCGGCGCGGGGGAAAGAAAAAAAGCAAAAAACAGAAAGCTTGTCATCTAGCATAGCGCTCGCTGCAAGCACTTCCCGGTAAAGATTACAGTTGCATAAGCTGCAGTTGCCAGTAAGCAGCAACTACAGCAAACGAAGCAGAGAGTGACGTAACTACACTTTCGCATGTAAAAAGAAGAACCAGCGTAGCAACTGATCTGTGCTGTGCCACAGTGCTATGGGAAGGCCACGTACAGTGAGGACTCCTGAGGAGCAGTGTGCATACGAGGTGTCGCAAAAGTGTGGTGCATTCCTCTCTCTCTGGTCCACTCTTTGTGGGTGCACGAATTAGCGGTGCAAGCCCGTTGAAACGTCTGAGGCTAATAATAATTGGGTAAAGTGCATGTGAATAATTTCAAGCTACATCACAATAAGTAATCATTCTAGTTGTTGTTTACAGCTTTGCTGTCCAACCACCTTCACAGTCTAGATGGGAGACCAATTTTTTTTTCCCATCAATATTCAAAACTTCCAGTCTTATTGAGACTATTGTTCTTATTTAAATATTTAGTTAGCTTTAGTGTAGGTCAATTAGACTCTAAGATAATTAACATTTCATTCCCATTTTTTGAGGCTGGAATTAAAGATAAATGGCACAATAAAAATTCATTTGTAAGGCATATTTAGATAGCATAAGGAATAAGGAATGATGTATAGCAAACTCTCTATTTATGTGTCCATTAATAGATACTGTACAGCCCATTGAATATACAGTTAAACCTCAATATAACGAAGTCGGTAAAATCGGAAATTTGCTTCGTTGTATTGAAATTCGATCTTTTGTGCAAATAAGTACAGTTGCCGACCGATTTTTCTTAAACAGGAAAGGGCCGCGGAATTTTCTGAATTATCGAGCAATCGAAAAAAGCAAATTTGAATGAGAAAACCATTAATTCTGATAAATGTGGGAGTCTGTGACAAATGATACGGTTTCATGCCAGGTACGTCGACAGCATCGTCACATCAGCTGTACGAATTAAGCGAAGCCAGCCACGCTTTTGCATGCACTCCGCCCCCGCTGCTGATAGCGTCGCCCGCACTAGGACGGCGCTATCAAGAAAAGTGCCAGCAGCGGGGAGCGAATGCTTTGTCTGCCTCCCGCTCCAACAGGTCGCCAAAACTCGAGATTATGCAATCTCCAATACCAAATGCCCGGATAGACAGCTTGCATGGTGCCACGCCGTCTGTGCACACCCACTGTGCATGCGGCAGCGGCCGCGTTCAGCCGCTCTTACAACCATGCACAGCCTAGACACACTGCAACTTGCCCCTCGCTCTGCCCCCCTCGCTCGTGCTTGATTGCGTTACCTTGAGCTCGCTCCCCTCCCCCTCTTTCCCTTTGTTTGTTCTGGAAGGTGTCACTCATGAAGTCGCCATCTTTCTTGTGTCACCCTCGCACTCTCTCACTCGCACCTAAAGCACACAGTGTGCGGGGCACAATGAGATCTTATCGCACTTGGACTTTATACAGAACGTGATGCTGCCCCACATCAGTAGTCGCTCTTGTTGCGCAGCACGCGTTTTCAGAGGTGTGTTTGCAACGAGCCGCTTGTAATTCAATCATTTGGCCAGCTGCGCCTGCAGAAGTTTCAATTTGCGTCGGCATTTCTTTACAGTGGCAGCGAAATTTTGTTTTATTAAAAACGCATACATTGTTATATTGACGTTTTAAATACATGGTGTTCTGTGGAAAAGAGGTTATGAAATGTTAAACACTTTGTTATATTGAGAAGTTTGTTATATCAAGGTCCATAAGATGTGGCAACCATGTGGCTCGTGAGTTATCTTGTTGGTTGCCAGATGTGCATTGTCTTAAAGCCTGGCTCTGCTTTTCTCGCGTATATGCAAGAACAATCGTGTATGGCAAAGTCTCCCGCAGAGTGTCAGCCAGCATTGTCAAAAACTCAGAGTTGGTATGTTTAATGCAGTCACAGTAGATATTTAGTGGGACAGCATCATAAAATTGCCTTAGGCCTTGTTGTAAAGTGACGTCAGCCGCAATCAGACTGCCTTGCAAGCGCTGACGGCACATGCGTTTATCATTTGATATCCTTCCCTTGTTCTCCCTTTCCCCCTCTGTTTCGTATATATATGCGCTCCGAGATGGAAGCAATAAAGATTCATGTTCCAACCTTCGTACGGCATGCTGTCGTATACAGTAAGACACGCCACGTGTGTCGTAACTATGTAACAGGCCTCGTGCGTCATTTTCTGAACAAGTGGTAGATTGCAAAGCGCTAGCAGATGGTGCTGTTATATCTTCTTGCGATTGCCAAAACATTCTTTGATATTTTCAATGGCATCGGTGTCGCAACTTTCGAAAATTGGCAAACTGGCAGTTGCCGCTCATGCATTCCCCGCAAGGTAAAGCTGTAAATGGAACTTCATTGTTGACAGTACAGCATTATTCAGGTAAACGGTCTGCTCGACCTGCTCCCAGAAACCTGACCTCTAATATCACCTCTTTATGTTCACCTCTTTATGTTCACCTCTAAATGTTCGGATATCAAGCTTTGGCAGCTGTAGGCCAATCCTGGGCATAGCTTCAGAAACTGTTGGGGTTGAATTCTGGGAAGCAGTCTCTGCTGCACTCTCTGTGCATTCCAAAATGGCAATTTTGCAGGGACTATCTGCAAGCATGCTGGCAGATAGCTTGATCCTTGTACTCTGCAGACGTTACGTATCCTGCTTTAAGCTCAGTGTTGCTAGCAGAAAAACAGTAAATACCTGAAAGTTTGGATTTGTCCACGGTAGGGTCTGCAAGCAACGGCTGGAGTGCCTGCAGAATCTTCGTTCTCTGTGTTTGTCAAGCTGGCTGCTTGGCCTTGAGGCATCTTATTGGTGTAGCTCTTCTAGTGCAGGCAGTTGGCTGTCTGGTATCCATTCTGATCATGAACGATGTGTTGGTCAGTCCTCACCACCTGCAACGTAAAGTGGTCGAGTAGAAGGTCCGTTAAGGCATGCAAAGAAGGAAACGTGTCCACACGGAAGTTATCAGCACCAAAATTTAAAAACTTCAATGCAACATTAGAAAACTAGACAGAGCCAGGTGCTACTCATGCAAAATTTTCTTTTTTCTTTTGCAGTGCCTGTCTGCGCACGTTTATTCTTTTTCTACACCCGCTGCTGTAAAATTCATGAAAATAGTTTTGCAGGAATGTTTTATCAGTGTACAGTCTGCACTGATGTACAGTTTCTCTTTAGTGTCCCTATAAGGTACCATATTTCCGTGCGTGTAACTTGCATCAAACAATTTGTCAATTATTAAGTATGAATTCAGGTAAGAGTCGTGAATAAATTTGACCTCTGGAAGCGCTGCCTCGAGCGCTTAGTGCAGTCTTGAGCTGATGTCAGCACCACTAATATCTGTGGAAAGTATGACAGCACGTGTGCACAAAGCAGGACAGGCTTGAGCACTGTGATTTTGATTCAACAACTGCGGATTGTTCCCAATGCTAACATTGTCACTTAGTTGTATCCTTCCCCTTGATCATTGCTGCCAATGTTCTTCCCTATCTACCGTCACAAACCTTCAACTATGTAATCGTGTCAAGCTGCCAATAATAAAGAATGAAGAACTAATTTTTACTGTGAAATAGCTACCTACAGTGACTGTCAATGAAACACAGGACATGTTCGTCAATTTTGCTACACAGAAACAAATGTGGGTTTTATTGCTCTTTTTTCTGTAGGATGTCCAATGGAGCATCATAGAGCTGCCCATCTACATTATCATGGGAGCATGTGGTAAATATCTTAGCTGATTTGTTAATAGGGTACGGCTGCTTGAATTGTGAAGTTCTTGTGAATGCTGCTGTGTGTGCAAAAGCATTTGTGGTAATTAGTGTTTAAGAAGTTATCTAGATGTGCAGTTTTGTTACTTTTGAGCACAGTGTTGTCTAAATTGTATTTTTTTTTTTCATTTGGCATTTCAATCACCTGGTAAATAAAGTAAGTATCAGGAGTGTGCATTTTTAACCTAGCCTAAGTATCCAGATTTTGTTGTTTGCAACAATATGGAAGTGCTGTGTTATGTTGTTCTTGTCCAGGTGGACTGTTGGGAGCCCTCTTCAATTATGTGAACTTCAAGCTGACAGTCTTCAGGATAAGGTAGTGTGTGCTTTGCTATAAGTTATGCGAAGACTGCTTGGGTCTCTTGGTATTTGTTTTAAAATTTAATGATTGTGCTCGTATTCCTAAGAGAGTAGAAATGGTTATCTATCATTTGTCAAAATAGGAGTGTTAGCGTCCAAAATTGGAGTTCTCATTGGATATGATACATTAAACTCAAGACTGAGAATGTGCTAAGTGTAGTGTTATGCAGGTACCTGTACCGGCGCTGGGTCAAAGTCATTGAAGCTGTCGCTGTGGCAATAGTCACTGCCTCTGTGGGCTTCCTCATGATTGACATCTCGACTGACTGCCGGCCTCATCGGGATGACTTTTACGATAATGCTCTGCAGGTGAGCCATAATATCATGCCAGGTTTCAGTCCAAATGCATTTGCTGAAGAGCGAGCTGCATCCTTCTTTCTTTGCTGTTGTGTAACCACAACTATAAAACGCTAAAAATTAATTTTTTTATGATATGTTAAAAGTCCAATGGATGAACAGGCATAGCATAGGCAGTAATATTATAACCATACTTCGGTAGACCTGAATGATCTGCTTATTCAAGTGAAATGTATACACACAAGCTTCCTATGAGTGTGACGATTTTGCATTTGCTCTTTGAAATGAAAAAGTTTGTTCAAATGATGTACGATCAAATTGTATTGGACTGTTTGTGCCAGAAAACATGCAGTTGTGCTGTATCAGTTGCCGAGAACATTTGCAGTAGTGTGCAAAAAAATGAATGCATCATAGTCCCCATGTTAGGTTTCATCATAGCTGGCCATCTTAGTCTCTCATGTTAGGTTGGGTTTACATTTATGTTTTGAGCACAGGGGTGTGGGTTCAATTCCCAACTGTGGATGCCACTTTTGTGAAAACGCTCATGCACTTAGACTTAGATGCACACTAAAGAACCCCAGCTGGGTGAAAATCTGGAGCTCTCCACCACACCGTCTCTTGCAGCTCCATTCATACTTTAGGACGTTAAGCCCAGTTTGTTGCTTGTATCCCTTTCTTCTGTCAGCTGATGCCATCCAAATGTTACTGTGTTTGAAGGCCATGCTGTTGTATCTACAAACTCTGCAGCAAATGCCGCCAAAGGTTCAGAGTAGCATGCAACTTCGATTGCAACCAAGCTGCTCTTCGGCTTCCTCTCTTTGGTGTCATGGTGCAACATAACTCTGTGCTTGAAAATTTCCTATTTTCACCACCCAAGCGGATCATGTGCCATCGCTGACTGCGTTTCCTTTTCCTTGGTGCCCATTGTTACACTAGTAAGGTGCTGTGCACATTACATGTGTATAGTTTGCTCTAAACTATCATCCTTATCCATACTCTCTCCTTTTCCTGTACATAGTTACAGGCCAATGACAAAGCTCCTCCTGTCAGCCCCTTTGCTTTTCTTAAGTTCAATATGTTCTCTCCTCTCTAACAGACTGCTGATTACCTGCTCTGCATATTATGCCCCCCCCCCCCCAACTCATCTTAATGTTATCCTCAACTATGCCCTTTTCCACTGTAATCCACGCAGCTGTCTTCCTGTCTGTCATTTTGCATTTAATTGCTCCTGTTTCCTGGCTCTTACAGTTTAACTGCTCTGATGGCCGGTATAGTGCTCTTGGAGAAATCTGGTTCCAAACACCCGAAGCCAGTGTTCGAAGCCTTTTCCACCGACCTGAAGGTAAGGGTTTCTTTTCTGTGCTTAGGTTTAGCTGCATTTTAATAAACTCCAAGTGGTCAGGATAAATCCAGAGCTTTCCACAAGTCTTTTGCATCCCAGATTCCATTTCACCTCATATTCAGTCGCAAACAATCAGTCAATCAATTTTTTTTCTTTTTGTTGTCTTGCTTTTTCTTCTTTTGCATTCAGCCTGTGTGTCTTGCAAACTGCCCATTCCCTTCAGGCACATGGACGGCGATGACCCTGCTGGCCTTCTTCGTGGTGTATTTCTTGCTGAGCTGTTGGACGTACGGTCTGAGTGTCTCCAGCGGAGTGTTCATCCCCACGCTCTTGGTGGGCGCAGTCTGGGGTCGTCTGCTCGGCATTGGTGTCCGTAACATGTTCCCGACAAGTGTGCGTGATTTTTAAACCATCTTCAGCTAATTAACTGAATTAACACATTCCATGCAGCTGCAAAGTCCTGACATGTACACAGAGCTTGCGGAATGCGTACAATTTAGGGTTAACCAGTGTGCATTCTTTCGTTTCCATTATCTGCAGTTTGTGTGACATTGAAGTAATTTTCATTCGTATACTTAGATCAGAGTCCACATGAACTTTAGTCACCAAATTTGTAGAGACATGATGTGGTACTCCCGAGTAATTGCACATATGGGGTGTTCTACGAAACGTTTCTCTTTTGCATTTCATTCTGTGTGCTTCCATGTGCACAGTACATTATGACAAACGAGATGCACCACATTTTTGAGGCTTGTTGGAACCCATTGGAGAGCCATGCGCCTTTGTGTCTTAAGTCTTGAGTTCCATAGAAGTGGTGCCATTGTGCTCGTCATTGGAAGCAACAGGAAATTTTCGTCTCGAGAACTGGGACAAGATCTTTTTACAAAGCTACCACTTCTGCGTTACGGGAAGGACGTGTATATTCATAGTTGCCCATAGGGAATAACTTCCATGGCTTGCCGCTGACACAGGAAACAGTGAACATGTTAAGCACTCTAGGGCTAGTGTTGTGGTTCGCAGAATTTAGGTTGGACAGTGTGCTGAATGCATGTATGTTTTGCAGACCTCTGTCCCCGAAAATGTGGCAAAATACAGTGGCACCCCACTTATTATTTTGCCTAAAAGCCTCCCTTGTGCATTATTAATCCATCCTAAGTGAAACAGCAATGCATTTCGTAGCACATTTTTGGGGTGGTTATTTTGAAACTTGTGCCTGCCTAAAGATTTTCGACAATGGGACATTCCTGGAGTTCTGACTGGCTTTAGTCCTGGTATTGGAGTGTGCGACTTTTACAAATAGTAAACAATTATAGCTCTAGGAAGTAAATACCTCGTGAGCCATTCTGAGAAAAGCATCAAAACCATGCTGTCTGCTACAGTGACATGCACAGCCGGCTTCAAAAGCTTATGGGACATGAGTCTCACGGCAAACTTGGAAATTTCTGGTTTGTTAAAGCATGGCAGCTGTAATTTAATTGATCACCATCCAGTTTACAAAAGTTACTACAGGCTCAGACGTTACATTCGAGGCTTCATGACAATTCAGCTTTTTCACAAATCCTGTATCCAGTGGACTTTTGTGGCCAACTGCGCACATACACCTACATGCATGCATACCACACAGATGCCTAAGCACATGCACACACACTCGAACAAGCAAGCAAAAAAACAAACAGCGATGGCAGCAGACAGTTATTCAGGAACAAGACAGTGCACAGTATCCTGCATGACATTCCGATCATCTAAACTCAAGCATTGTTTTCTAAGTACCCCGTGAGCTTGACACCTGTGCTTCTAATTGGTGCTTTGATCTCCCTGTTTTGCTGTTTCCATTCTGACCACAGACGTGGGTGAACCCTGGGAAGTTTGCGCTGATTGGAGCTGCAGCTACCCTGGGCGGTGTGGTTCGCATGACGCTCAGCCTGAGTGTCATTCTGATTGAGGCGACGCGCAACATCACTTTTGCCCTACCCATCATGATAGCCCTGACGGTGGCCAAGTGGGTGGGCGACTTCTTCTCCGAGGTTAGTTTTTATCCTTGCTGGATTATGCATCAACTTAAGGCTTCCGAACCACTTCATTTTTGGCCTATAACTGATTACTGACAGTTGATTGGTTGTGCTGTTTGTGTCACTGGCATAAGTTTATGAGATTGGTCAACTGTGCAAGTTGGCAACAATTTGTAAATACAACAGTGCCAAAAATCAAGATAAGAGACTGGCATGACAGGACCAAATACTTATTAGTGATGCTTGCATTGGCACTTGGAACCTGTTGTAGTTCTCTCTTACCTGCCATAGTGTTTCAGTAGCTATGCGTTCGGCTGCTCACTAAGAGGTCGTGGGTTTGATTCCCTGTCCTGTCGGCTGCATTCCAATTGGAGCGCAATGCAAAGATACTCATTTACTTAAATCTAAGTGCACATTAAGGAACTCTGTGTTGTCAAGGTGAGCCCAGGACCTCTACTGCGGTGTATCTCGAAGCTAGCATATTGCTTTAAGATGTTAAACCTCATAATTTAATTTCTGATTTTATACCAGTCAGTTTTGTTCGTCGGTTTTAAGCAGTGTTGTCAAATTGCAACGGCCACCGCAACAAATAGCACCTACCATACGTAGCTGCTTCAGAGCATGACATAGTCATTGCACAACCCGTTGCTAAGCCTCTTGTAGTCACCGAAGCTCTGGAATGGAGTGTCACAAAGACCCAGCATGCATGCTGTCAACGTGAGCAGCACGCAGTGTGTAGTGCCCGGTACATTTGATTATGGGGAGGGCAATGTGTCGCACACAAACCTGTGCCTGATGCTGTATTAATGAATAGCATCAAGGGAGACTAAGATTGACAACCTTCAAATGGGTGTGCAAGATAGCAAAACTTTGATACCTTGCATTGATCGAATGCATTGTAGCACCCGCTGCCATTTTTAGCTGAATGTGTTGTGCTGAACTGTCAGTTAATAATTGCCATGGTAGAAACAGGCTCATTATGTTCTGTAGCATCTTAATTGGTTAAAATGAGGTTTACATACATGTAGCAATCCAATTGTACAGTTGAATCTCATTAATTCGAACACACTTAATTTGAACTTCTGATTTATTTGAACTGGTGCCATGGTCCCATCAAAGCTATGTGTCTTCCAATGGGCGAAACGACCTGGTAATTCGAATGTGCAAGCATTTGTGGCGGTGAATTTGAACATACCGCACCCGACAATGCTCTCAGCAGCGGGCCAAATCACGCGGTAGCGCCTCCGACCAGCATTGCTCTGACCCCACCATAGAGGAAAGGCTTAGGAGAAACCCCTGAACGCTGAGCGCAAAGAAAAAGAACCATGGCGTAAATTTCATCCTCTTTCAAATGGCAAGGTCGGCGTTCTTGCATTGTGCCCTGATATCCCAGCCACACTAGCGGCAAAATGCGTGCCGCTAGAGGGATCGGTCCTGGGCCAATTTTTCGTGCTTGCTGGGGCGGAAAGTGAGCCGCAAGCCAATAAAAGCGGCCCCTACACGGACGTACGCACAGGAAACTGGTGTTATGCAGATCAACCAGAGCGCTTGTTTCACACTATCATCTGCTCGCGTCAGCTCTAGCTCGCAGTTCTTTTGATTGGCTTGGTTTGTCTCGTTCGCGCTTGTTTCTTTTTACAATGATGCGTCTAAACCGAGACGTCCCGATGGAAAGGTTGTTGGAAACAGTGCGCCATATCCGATTCTGTACAACCAGTCAGACCCTGAATACAAGGATGCGAAGTTGACACCCAGTACATCATTCTCCTTGTCTTTTGAGTGTGAGAACGCCACAATAGAAAGCAGCACACCACCATGATTATGATCAGTGACAACGACTTCGTCATCTCGATAAAACATGACCTGCATTAAAATCGCAGGACGAAGAAGGTAAACACAGCGCTGATCTGTCAGCAGATGAAGGAAAAGAACACGTGAGCACGCAAATGGAAGCAGCAGTGCAGGCTCAGTCCAACCTTGGCCACTCTGCTGCTTTGGTGGCAGTAGGTGGCAGAGGTAATTATGTATTGCCATCCAGCAAGCTGGTGGGAAAGCAAAGTCGCTTCCCTCCCCCCTTCCTCGCAACTGCTCCCCTCACCCTCCTCTCAACTCCCTCATGACTCCCTCATCTTCGGCGGTCTCTGCACGCGCGCGCCTCCAGCCCCGCCGGCCCAGCGCCAGCTTAGCCTGCGCCTTGAAATTTCGTTTTCTGCTGTTATCGGGAGGCGAGCATTGGCCGGCATGGGCAGTTCCGTGGTCCTCGCTCATTGTGTGCTTGTGCACCGTGATATTTCACGTCTCGCACCGCTTGTGCATCGTGCTATGGTGCACGAATGCTTCAGACGAGGCCTTCTTTTCATTCGAACTTCTTTTAATTTGAACACATTTTTGGGCCCCTTCGAGTTCAAATTATGGAGATTTGACTGTATTTTGTTTTCTTGTATCCATGGGTGTCCCGTATTATGTCTCATTTTTTTCCAACAACGTGCGAGTAATAGGAAAGAATTGCTTCTTTTGTTGACTGTATGCGTTTTGTTGACATGTGTTTTCTGTAATTTGCCTGATCAGGGGCTGTATTATTTAAGGATCTTTTTCCTTTGATTTAATCAGCAATACTGGTAAAAAATGACTACCTGGCTTCATGCCAGCCTATGACGATAGGCAAAAAAAAAAAAAAAAAGAAATGAAAATAATCGTTACGTAATACAGCTTCAAAAAGAAAGTAGTGTTCTCATGGAATGAAACTCAGCAGTACAGGCCTAACTACTATGCGTGTTCTGTTTCCACTGTCTACAGTTTGTGTTTCATTGCCAAAGTTTAGCTCCTATGTTCCTGCCGCTTTTAGTGACCAGATGCGTAGCGGTGTGACGTTGCACTCCTGAGTAATTGCACTATTGGATTTTCTAGCTTAAAATTTCCCTCTTGGATTTAATTCCATGCAATGCATCACTGTGCAATTGCACAATCTAGAGAGACATGATGATGACTTCTTCTTTTCTCACCTTATCTGCATCCATTTTTATTCTAATTTTGCTCTATTCTCCTTGCAGGGGCTTTATGACATCCACCTCCAATTAGCTGGTGTTCCATTTTTGGGCTGGGAGGCTCCTTCACGCTCGAGCAACATTCCAGCAAAGTAAGTTTTTCTTCTGCTGTTGCGGGCTGAAAACGAGCAGAAGGCTTAAGAACATGTAAAAATGTGGATGTATCCATGCTCTACGTAGGATATTTGCAAGGTCAACAATTTTATGCAGCTGTACTGTGCTTGGCAAGGCATCGCACTCTGTTCTGTCTTTTTTTTCACGCTTCACTTATTTTGTGTGGTACGTTACTTGTTCAGTATGAACCAAGTATTCCACAACAGAGTACTTCTGCATCGCAGTCACTCTCTGTTGCATGTACCGTAAAAGCCTGCATATAATGCAAGATTTTCTTCCAAGATTTAAACATGTCAAATTTGTGCCTCATATTTTATGTGTAACTGAGCAATTCTTAGCGCATATCTTGTTGTGCTAGAGCTCCCAACAAAGGTTCGCTGTGCCGGCATGCGGCTGAAGCTGGGCGCCGAACGAATTCGCCGGGCCCGACGGCGGGTCGTGTTCGGGTTACTTCCGGTGGCGCCGCTGGAGCGGCGCCGTTGAACCACTTCACCGGGATCGCCTGATACAGGTGCCTCTCGTCCATTCGTCGAAATTCGCACAGCAACCCGCGGTGGGTCCTGATTGGAGGTTCGAGCCGATGGCAACTGCATCGACTCCTGTGGTTATAAAAGCCCGAACCACGGGACGACGACGACGACAGCCAGCAGAGGCGTGCTCCCGTTTCTCACCGCACGCTTTAGTGCGAGTCCATTGTGCCCCGGCCTCTGAGCCGTTCATGTAACGCCCTTGTACATACTGCATATAAATGTTTCGTTTAATCACCGTCGCCTTTGATCCTCCTTCGCAACAGTGGCGGCAGCGTTGAGACGTCTCCGTCACAACAATCTGCAGTTCTGTATTTTTTTTTATCAAAGCTGCTGCACTATTGCGCCATTTGCTATGCAATCGAGCCACCACACTGGTTTTGCAATGCTCCTCTACCCCCCCCCCCCCATCACAGCATCATTCTAATTAGCCCTTGCATTACTTCAGTGTGTTAAGCCCCCACCAACCTTGATTTTGATTTGATTTTGAGCGATGGTGACCAGAACTGGCTTCTCTGTTCAGAGAGGTCATGGGCTACCCTGTGGTCACATTCCGGACAGTGGAGAATGTTGGCAGGATCATCGATGTGTTGGCCTCCTGTCCGCACAATGGTTTCCCCGTGGTGGACACGGCTGAGGTTGGTTTCAGCTGACATCTTTCGCCAGCTCTGCTTGTTGCTCTGCTAAAGCTGCACTCCACAGTGGCAGGTTTTGCGTACCAACTATGAGACAACACCTGAAGACAGACACTTGTGTTGTTCTTGTGTCTTTGTCTCCACATGCTATTGTCTCCTAGTTTGTGCTCAAAACCTGCTGCCATACTAGACGGATATCAATTGCCCAAGTCATTACCCTATTCAGTAAAGCTGTACACTCATTAGAGTGCAACTTTGTCTCAGAAAAGTCCGCAGGCTTGGACGATTAATCTAGCTTTTAACTCTCTTACTGTGACAGCAGCAGTGTCTCGCAGTGGACAACTGACAGATCCAGAGTGAGGGCCCTAAGGGCCCAAGCCTTGAGGCGTCCCCCTAAGGTCATATTATTGCCTTAATGTGCAACACATCATAGACTTTATATGAATGTACTCCTTGTGTAAGTTAGTCTATTGCACTACACTATTGCATTCTGAGTTGGTTTGCTTGTATTTCCCAATTTTTATATAGACTTGTTTTACTGTGTAATATTTCTTTATTTAAGCTTGAATGGATTCCAACAAACCTCACTGGCTAAGTGTTTTGAGGCTCCAGTACGTTTTTGTATACTGTAAATTTACTCAATATTTCATTACTGCCTTGCTAGCATGTCAATGATATTTTGGGGCTCTTCCTTTTACAGTCGATAACCGATAATTCGGACTCCACGGGGAATGCAAATAAGTCCGAACTAACAAATGTCGGAAAAAGAATATGAAAAACGAATGTATAAAAAAATGCAATTTTATTTGTGTTTTAAGGCCCCTGTGCAAGGTATAAGTCTTCGATTCATTACTGCACGCACTTCCGCTTATGTGCAACCAAGTACGCCTGTATTTCTGCCAGTTTTGTGCTGTCGCTGTACGCTGATGTAAGGGCTGCGAAGGTCCGCGTCAGATCCGCATGGGAACGCTCCCGAGCACATGACACATCATCATCAGCGTCCCTGTTTGACGGTGGGAGAGCTTGCTCAATTATTTCGTCATCGTTCAGTTCGGCACACGACAACACTGCGATGTTGACGTCTGCAAAGTCTTCAAATGTAACGGCGGCAGAAATTGGCACACCGCGGCCTAGCAGTTTATCAACGATGTCTGCATTTGAGCTCGTTTTGGTATGCAGCAGTTCAGGCTCTTCAGTTGCCTCTTCGTTGTTACACTTTGTCTTTGGGGCCATTGACAGTGCCGCGAAGCCTTCCGAATCACCGAGCATGTCCGGATTATCGGTGTCCGATTCATCGGTCATCGACTGTAGTCCACTGCACCATTGAATTTTGAAAGTGTCCGCCACTACTATTCTCACTCTTACTCCTATTATTATTATTATTATTATTATTATTATTATTATTATTATTATTATTATTATTATAAAGTACATTAAGCCAGGACTTTCTATTTCTTTTTTCAATTTCAGGAGCATTCTGGTGAAGATCACTCGTTTGGGCGCTTCCGAGGCATCATCCTGCGGTGGCAGCTTATCGTTCTTCTTCAGTACAAGGTGGGAACGTACAATGCAAACAATTCAGCCCTTGTGATTTCTAAGAGCTGCAAGACTTTTCCTAAGCTTGTACCAGCAGCATAAATTGAAATGCGAACAAGAGAATAAATTGGGGACATCCATATTTGCATTAGCTTCTTTAGCCTGATGTGTGGTCGTTGTGCAACCGCCATGTTCATTTCAAAGTTGAACTGAATGATCCCTCTTGGGCAAATTTCATGGGCAGTCTCTCTCTGGTGAAAGTGCTGCTGAACTCTGGGGCCACCGATCCTTGAACTTGGATAACGAAATTTTCTAGATATCCGAGGTTTCTTCCAAGTGTTTTTTTTTATTACTTTGCTGCTCTTTAAAGATGAACTTCTGTTGGTTGCCGGGCAAAATGGTGGCAATTTCTGTAGCGTAATTTTTTTTCTTACTCATTGTAACACATTTGAATCAGTGCCAAAAGACGAAACGAAATCTGACTTAAGTGGGATGAACTGCCATGGTGGAAACCGTTTTTATTTCTGTGAATGCTTTTCCAACATCGACTGGCAAATTCCTTGTGGCTCAAATTATGTCCACAGAGACAATAGAAAAGGATACATGCACCAGACATAGTCCTCATTTTGCACATAGTACCCGAGGCTTGGAACCCTAGTGTAAAATTTCAAGGCGTCCCTAGATTTGGTCAGATTTCCTTTTCTCCCCAAACAATGCTCAAAATCCTTAGATCCAGGCACATTCCTATATGGTAGACAGAACTGTTTAGACAGGTTGATTAACTTTGGTAACTTTTAGTGAACTGAAAAGAAAAATGTTTTCCCATCTAATAGCCACACTCTGACTTCATGAAACTTTTAGAAAGGGAAAGCTGTGGTCAATCACGCGAGTATGCAGTGAAATCTCGTCACTACAACATTCAAAATTGCAATTTCTTCAGGTTAAAGAAGGTTTGAAGAATCCCCAGCCAAAAGCCTATTGTTTAAACATATATATATTAAAAAAAAAAGAAATTGGTTTTATGCATGTGAAAACTGAATATTTCACTATAATGAGCAAAATTTTGTGCTTTCTCTGTTTTAGTAGCACCTGAAACTAATGAATTTGCAACACAAAATATTGTGCACACTTGCAACTTGTGAAGCCACAGATATTCCTGTATGACTTCGATTTCCAATCTGTGCCAGCCCCTATTGTCAATGCCTGCAGTAGTGGTGGCTCGCAGAAATAGGAGCTGCACCACTACTTCACTACAGCCACTGTAACTACACTAGTAAAAACACAAATCGACACTGTCTGTAGTGCAAAGACCATGAGATTGCACCAATTGCACCGTTCACAATCGTGGCAATCTTAATGGATTGAGGAAAAAAACCTCCGGTAAAATGCAGGCTTGCTTAAAATACCACCTAAACCCAAAACCGATCAGCAAGGAAAGCCATGAAAAATTCATGGATGCTTTGGGGCTTCAGTATTTGGCGATTATGTGCAGTGGCACAGCATGTGTAGATAAGCAATGTAAGGTTTTGCACACTTTACCAACAGCCACTGGAGTTATCAGTGAGCTTATGGGTAGCGGTTGTGATGGATCGAGGCATGTTATCTGTGCTCTGAGGAAACACACTGGCATTATGGCTCACATGTGACAGTCAGGTCGCGCTTCAGAATGGCTGCGTCCTGGTCGCTGTCGCCCTGCAGCATCACATTTCATCCTACCGGAGATGGAACATGCTCAGAGCTATGAGGCATACTTTCACTGTCCGTGACCATCAGTGCGATGCGTGGCCGTATGCCTGGCACACACTCTCATAGCGTTAACAGATCTGTGTTCTGCGCGAGCTGTGCAAGTGCCAGCTGGAGATGATGTCTTCACATAGAGGACTGCTCGTACTCCTATTGTTTGGAGTCTCTCACCGGCAAAAGCTTATTTATGCATGTACCACTTGCAAATGTAGGCAATTTCTCTTGAATGTAATTTTGAACCCCAATTTGCATGTCTTTAATACAGTGATTCTTCAAAATAATGGGATGATTCTTGGCAGTCCCATGAGATTCGTTGTAGCAAGATTTCATTGTATATAGTACAGTGCAGTCCACTTATAACAATATCAAGAACAATGAAAAATCAAATTCTTATGACCGATAATCGCTATATCTGAACTACCGTAAAAAATAAAAAGCTGCTGAACATACGTTTATAGCTCTGAAACCAAATTTGCCACTGGCACTGAAAAAATTGACGTGTCAAGTAGCCTGTGAAAAATACCTGTAAACAGCTTATCAACCGTTAGGCGTGCTGAAATGGCAAGAAATCCACACTTGCTTTTGCGGGATTTCAGGTTCACAACTGTGGTGTCCAGCAGCTGTGTGAATACTAGCGGCAATAATTAAGCGTGCGTGAAATCGATGAGCGACTCGATCGACGACAGGGCACTTCGCGTGAACATCGAGGTCGGTGTCAAAGATGGGTCAATGTCAGTCTCGTTGCCCTTGTCACACAGTGCCGCCATCTGTCGCGACAACGATCGCCCCGTTGGAGGTCCCTGCATAATGAAGCAGTGCTATCTGCACCCAGAAACTCCTCCGTCAAAGCACCACCTGTTTCGTCGTCAGTAGCGACATGCTTCCAAAGCTCAGTAGTGTCAGTGAAAATTCGCAGATCCCCCCTCCCTTCCCTCCACCTTGACGCCATGCGCACGACGGAAGACAGCATGTTTCCTTCCCGCTTTCCTCCCTTGTACGCGGGAGATTGAGCCATGATCATCGGCACCCCTCGAGTGCGGTTGTGCAGTATGCAGTTGCTGCCAGAGTACAACGCCACTGTCTCTCCCTCCCCTATCCCCCGGGGCCTTGTGCGTGACGAAAGATGGCGCGTGAGATTGAGCCCCGATCATCGGTTTCCCTCGTGCGCTTTCACTCTAACCTATACCATGCGGTGTGCGGCGACGACAACAGTAAAAATGTGTCCGGAGCGTCCATATTGCTATCACAATAAAAGTAGGAGACATGGTACAACTTGGTGTCTGACACGGCGTCGGACACAATTGCACCCACCGAACTCCGAATCGTACCGTGTGTCTCCTACTTCACGGCAGCAGGTACAGGGCACGATCATTATGCTAGAGGTAGTAAAAACACACTTCTTGATGGGAAAAGTGGGGGCTGTGTTCATTACGCGAGTGTGTTCATTGTGCGAGTAAATATGTTATCTCACTGTAGATAGCTAAACAGACAGCAGCAAGGACAGAAACCATCTTAAGCCTGATTCCAGTGCTGATGAAGCCGGCATAGAAGGCTTCATGAAGGCAGGATTGAAATCGAGGGCGATTCAGTCTATTTTGCTGCCTAAACAATATGGCGGCTTAGCAGGCTGCCTGGAAATTAACTGGGAAGACTGCCTACACACACACACACGCATGCGTGCACGCACACACACACACACGCGTGCATGCATGCACGCACACACACACACAGTCATGCTTTTTTTGCTTATTTATGTGTTTCCTTATGTGTTTTCCCTATGTTAGAAGTGTTAAAATAAAGTGTTAAAATAGAGGGATATTAGTTTTCTCTTCGGTTACTGTTCTGAGCTGAGCGTCAGTCAGGTCACAGACATTATGTGGGGGCTCAAAGCTGTCTCCCTCCCTGCCTTTCCTACCCTTGTTTTCTCTCTCTCTCTCTCAAAGCTGTCTTCATAGCCATATAAGTAGACTGGCTTTAATGCTAGCCAGTGCTTGAGCACGCCATTTGTCACCCCACCAGATGTTCCAGAGCGACAGTGAGGGAGCCTGCCGTCGGCGACTGCAGCTCTCCAATTTCCGGGATGCCTACCCACGCTATCCGACCATTCAGGTGACTACTGGCCTTTTCCTTACCTTCCTTTTTTTTAATCTTTATGTGACTTCATTCGACTGTATGCGAATTTTGGCCACACAACCCCCCCCCTTCTCTCCTTGCTCAAGCGGGAAGAGTGTGCACATGACCGTGAAAGGGTCTGATGGCAAGTCTTGCTGCTCCGCTTCAACGGCTGCTCACTGTCGCGCGGTGCATTATATGATAGGTGCATTCTCAAGCAGACTCATGTAATTCTATCTGCATCTGCAGCTGTTTCCATTTGTTGCCTCAGTATTTTTTTGCGGTGACAGCGAAATTTCGTTATATTGAAATTGTGTGTAAACACACTTTGTTAAACTGAAATTCATAATACAGAAGACTTCCATTAATTCGACTTTCTCTTATATTTTTTTTTAAATTTTATTTTAGTTCATTCGGTCCTTACCGAAGGTCCCAGCCGGTGCCCCTGCATTTCTATGGGCTAAAACCTTTATTATTTCGATCCTAAAATGGGCATTCGCCAGATAATTCGAACTTGAGCAGTCAGCATGCACGTGCCTGACCCCTATGGTGACTTTTATAGCAACGCTTTTAATGACAGCCCCCTCTCGGCAAAGCTTGGGGTACAGTAACTGCATTGAACATGCGTCATCTCCCGTCGAAAGCGCCTATTTTCGGCAGCTGCAGTTAATGCTTTATACCGGACATTGTGCTGAAGAGCTGTGCATTCTGTAGTGATGCGTCACTTCCGGCTAGCAGTAATGACGTTGTCTACTCCCTCCCCCCCCCCTTTTTTTTTTTTTTTCGTTTTCGGTACCAAATACTGCTTTTTTCAAATCTTTTCATGACGGTTTCACTTTTATTTCAAACATCACTTGTTGTTTCCTTTAATCAAAAAAAGTACCCTTTATTATATGAATATTCACTTGATACATTCCTTTGAAAAGAGCAAGTTGTTCGTGTGACTTGGGGATATTAGTTGACTCCCGGCTAACTTTTGAAGAACATTTTTCAAGCATTGTTAATGCATCCTACAGCAAGTTAGGCCTCATATCAAGGATGACTAAAAAGTTTATGAATGTGAACTGTGTTATTCTCATGTATGCCTGAAGCTAGAGTTTAGTTTTGTTGTATGGAACTGTATTAATTTGACCAATGTTGCAAAAATTCCGTGTGTTCAGCGACATTTCATTTGTATCCTGTATGATTCGTTTCTTGGATGCCGTGTATTTTATGCCTATGAGCGTTTAATGCGCATGTTTAATATTAGACCCCTAGAAATAAGGCAGGAATACTGTGAATACATATTCTTGTATAAACTAATTCACAACCACTTCTCCTGTCCACAGTTACTGTCAGCTGTAACGTTCTGCGTGCCTCGCTCTAACTTGCGTAATCCTAGCATTTTCTATGCGAATTCTTTTTGCACCTCTAACGCTATAACATGTCTATATAATGCAACAAAATACCTCGCATCATGATCTTGATATATTCAGCTCTACTATTTGCTCATTATTTGACTTCTGTGTTTGATTAATTCAATTTTTTGTTGCACTTTGCACCACTGTTGTTTGAGGTATTCTGTCTTGTTTTCGGTTTTATGTTTTTTGTGTAACACAAGAGCACCAATATTAAGGCATAGAGCTGTTCTTGGGCACTTTCAGAAAATAAATAAATGAAATCATATTTTGCACTGATGCTGTTGCACACATACGCTGTTGTTGAACCCAGATATATCAGAATAGAAGGGGATTGCAAAATAGTTTGATACATTGATAATTCAAAATATAGAATATGCTATATATGCTTATGTCAAGCTCATCTGAAACCTCTGCATGCCTCACACAATTTCCAAAAATGGTGAAAAACGGGAATTTACATACAGTGGACTCTCTTTAAGCGAAACCTCAAAGGACCAGGGAAATTGTTTCCGTTATCAGGAGTTCTATTTACTGAGAGACAAAGCTGAATACAATTGCATGAATAAAAAACCAACCAACCATGAGGATGGTGTTCAAGAGGCAGTTCCGTTTATCGAGATTCCACTGTATTTGCTTCTTCGAGGCTGTGTCATACGCTTCAATGTTTACTTGATTTTTGCACGCCTGCCAATGTCGTGTAAGTCGCTCACACTGCCGAGCGGTCTATTGATCGCATTGCTAACCTTAAAAGCTGACGTTGCTGTAATGAGACATTGCGGTGCACCTTGCATGCATTGAAGTGCTTCTTGTGCGTTTTTATCCAATACAATTGAACCCAGTTATATTGACCTCACAAAAAAACACCTACCAGTTCGATATAGGGCATAATTCGATATAAGCCTGCTAAAGAATTTGACATCATAAAAGCACTTGATTGATGAAACTAGCTTAGTTTCGCATGAAATAGTCCTGTATCTTCTTCCGCTTGGGCAACTTCGCTATCTGTGGCAGCACGCATTTCTCGATACTGCCTAAAGAGTCGGAACAGCTGAAGCTGCAACCTTCCACATTCGTGCAGAAATGCCAGACTAGTGCGAGTGCACCAATTACCTTGTAGGATTTGGGCAAAGGATCATCATTGATTTCCTTATTGTGCCTGCTTTCACTTGTGTTCGGTACGATGTCAGCAATGTCCTCTTCTTTTTCGGGCTCGCCTGTGGTCGCTACACCACCATCTGCACCTACAAGCTCGTCTACCATTGATCCATCAATGGCTTCTGGAAATTGTGACAGCTCGCTCCAAACTTCGGTGACACCGGCAATGGCTTCGTGGCACTCATAAGCATTTCCATAGTCATCACCGGGCATGCGGAAACTGGCACATCTGAAGCAGTTTCGAATGAACCGCTTGTACGTGGCCGCCTCAATGTCGCGGTCGTGTGCACGCATCATGCGCCACAGGCCCCGGTTCGTTTGTCCACCTTAGCCCTGATCTCCCCCTTATTCTTCCAAGATAGTGCTAAGAATACACCTTGGAATCTTGTGCGCTGTGACATCTCGCTTGTTATTGCATTCGACTCTATTTATGATTTCGAGCTTCATGGCGAAGGGCAAATTCAGTGCGCTTCGTGCTAGCCAAGGCCCACATGGCGGAAACACAACGAACAAGAAAAGCAGCGAGGCAATTCGGACTTGCACCATCTTGCACGACGAGGTCACAAGAGCCTCTGATTGGCTATCTGAGCAAGCTCTGCAGGTGGGCCAGGGTAATTTTTTTGCAGGGTGTGCCGCTGGCTTGCCCGATGCGACGCGGTCACAGTAGGGAGAGCGGGTGGATGGAGCTGCACAGCCTAGCTAAACCACTTTTAGGATGTGTCGGCGGGTTTCCTGATTGCGACAAAGGAAAGCCAACTTCTGGGGTCACTTTCGCGCCGCATGACATTGAATATATTGGGAGTCACTGCTATTTTTGTTCAATGCAAGCATAACTTTTGCTATATATACTCACAGTAACTATACCATGTTCAGAAATTGTTTGATGTACAGGATAATTCTATGTAAGTGGGTTTGATATAGCTGGGTTCCTCTGTATGTGGTTAAAAATAGATGCAGTGCGAAAGTAAACTAGCCTACAGGTATGCCGTGCCACCGTCAGCGCAATCATACTGTGAATTGCATGTGAACGTGCCAGGCCGCATGTATGCCATTTAAATGCCAATTTTTCATATGTTGGCCATCCATGAAGGCTGTCGTGTACAGTTTTGGTACCGGAACAGACTTCCTGTTGCAAGCTGTTGCCCGTGCTTCTCGTCCTCCCCAAGTCTGCCCATCTCTTCTTGTGTGCTGTTTGCCGCTCCGATGCCTCACATTCCCTTTGTTCTCGGGCCTTGCCCTCAGGCCTCTGCGTCGATCTGTACTACCGGCACTACACAGGCACTGTCAGATTGAAAAGTGGCTTTCAACTTGCAGAGTATCAGAGCTTATTCCCATTCTCGTGTAGCCCTAGCAAGAATGAATAAAACGCGTTCAGTGCTGACCAGATTATTGAATGTAAGCAAGTCCTGCGTGCTACTGCCATAATGGTGTTTCCGCAAAGTGCGGATCTGGCGTGCGGTGGTTTCGTTAAGTCAAAATTGTAATGTAAAAATCTATCCAAGTTGGGGTTGGGATACATTTCAGCCGCACGCAGAAACCCAGAATGCCATTCACGGAAAGCCCTGAGGGGCTATTCTGTAACTGTGGTCCTAGAACATGTCCATTTGCTGCTGAAGTGCTGATTGGTTGAAGGTGCCTGTCTCCTTCTGATGTGTACCCCAGCCCAGCCAATCAGAACTCCAGCAGCAGATGAAATGGACATGCCCACTAGGTGGACACTCATAGATTAACCTGCGGGTTTCGCTCATTAGTGAGCGAAACCCGCAGCACAGCTTTTCAACATCCAATGCCTGGATGGTATGCACACTTTCTTGTGGAATGCTTAGCGGAACAGGAGGCTGTTTGCATTCTTGAAGCAGAGTGGTGATATGCTCTTGTGATAACGAACGGACACATTTTGCATGATCAAGCTATCCATGAAACATATTCTTGGACGGTTATTTTCGGAGTTATCACTTTCAGTGCACGGTGATTGACTGGTTGAGCAAAATCACTCGAATCATCCAACGTGCCATGTACTACGTCACGCTAATGTGACAGTATCACCGAAAGTGATCGTCAAGAATACTGCTAAAAAAAAAAAAAAAACATAGCACCAGACGCGCACAGTTTTTTTTCCTCCATTACTTGTACTCCCCATCAGATTCAATGTCTAGTTTGACAACATATGCCAAAATAGTGGCATTTGTAACTCGGCATTAAATATTTCCGATGACACAAGAAGTGATCGTGTAACTGCAGGAGAAGTGTGCTTCCAGGAGCACGGTGAGGTGCAGTGTTCGATATATCAAATGTGCTGTTGCAGTGAACGAGTGTTCGATACACGCATAGTACAGCACTATACTTTGGCATGGTATTTCCAAGGGAATGTCAAAACTGTCCGATATAGACAATAATTTGATATACCTGGGTTCCATGCATTAGGGTTTGACTGTATTTTAAGCTAGGCTTTTTGCATGGTACAAAATTTCGCTGCAGTTGGCCTTTAATTAGTGGTTTTGCTTGCACTGAATCTATGCTGCAGTGTAAAAAATGTACTGTTTATTTTTTTCTCCTTTTCATAAACAGCAAGTGCATGTCTCTGTTCACGAGCGGGAGTACAGCATGGACCTTCAGCCCTTCATGAACTCGGCTGCCTACACAGTCTCTCATGTGAGTCTACCTTGATTTTTGATTTTTGCCTTATTTATTTAAGTGCAGCAATGTAACAGCTCAGTCGAGGACATGCATAAAGGCCCGATGAGGCTTGATGCTGAGGGACAATGTAGTTTCTAAGATGATGGCAATTAAAGGAGCCATACGCTTTTGCTGTTCAAATAGCTCACAATGAATGCCCATTGTATGCTGGCAATGGAACTCTGCACATTTTTTTTGTTTCATTGCTATCTCTCATTAACCATGTGGAAAATGCAAGAAATATTGTTAAAGATAAATTTTGAACAGCTAGAACTAATTGGCATCTGAAGGGTCTATAAGTGGATGAGTTAAAGTTGGTTGACTGATTTCTGTCATTTGTGAGTTGTGTGTAACAACATGCCTGTGCAAACAGCACACATATGTTTGTAGTGAACAGAAGTGCAGTGAGGTATTCTGTAAGAGTCCACCTAGTGGACATGTCAAATTCGTCTGCTGCTGAAGTGCTGATTGGCTGTGTTGCTTTGCTGCTGCGGATGCGCAACACAGCCTAGCCAATCAGAACTTCAACAGCAGACAAAATGTACGTGTCCACTAGGTGGACTCATACAGAATATCTCTCCAGTTGTCCTCCGATTAATGAGTGAGCCCTCTTGAATGTATAGGAGGTTACAACGCTGCTTTTGTGAACTGTGTCTATTGATAAGGTTCTGTGCACTTTGTTATCCTGTTTTGTAAGCTTCAGCCTAAACACTCTTCAGTATTAATTCATATTTATTCCACACAATAGAAATAATGCAAAGTTGTGTATGTACAGAAGGGGGTCCCAAGGCTTAATTGCTGCTGGCGGGACCTCCTATGCAAGTAAAAATGCAGTGTAAGAAAACAAAGCAAATGAAGGAGGTTACATTGCAAAAAGATGCTACAGTTGAATCTCGTTAATTCAAACACGCCTAATTTGAACTTCTGGTTTACGCGAACTGACGCCGTGGTCCTGTCAAATTTGTGTGTATTCCAGTGGGTGAAAACTCCCAGTAGTTCGAATGTGCAAGCATTTACGACTGTTAATTCGAACATATCACGCTTCGAAAATGCTCTCAGCAGCACGGCATATTATGTCCGGGCCGGCGCATGCTGGATATTTCATCCTCTCTCAAATGGCAAGGTCGCCGTTTCTGCCTCGCGCCATAATGTCCCAGCCACACTAGCGGCAAAACGCGCGCCGCAGGAGTTATCGGTCCTGGGCCAATGTTTCGTGGCTTGCTGCGGCAGCAAGTGAGCTGCGAGCGCAGGAGACCAATAAGAATGGCCCCTACAGTGACGTACGGATGGGAAATTTTATCATGCGTACCTGCATAACCGCTCTATTCATACTCTCGTCTGGTTCAGCCGCACCGCTTGTGTCACATTATCATCTGCTCACATCAGCTCTCGCTCGCACTTGTTTTGGTTGGCTAGGTTGGTATAGTTCACGCTTGTTTTTCTTTACAATGGCACGTCTCAACTGAGATGCCTCAATGGAAAGGTTGTTAGAGACACTGCACCATATCCAATTCTGTACGACAAGACAGACCCTGAACACAAGGATGGGAAGGCGACACCCAGTGCCTCATTCTCCTTGTCTTTTGAATGCAGCGATGCTGCAACAGAAGGGAGCACACCAACACGATTATGATCAGTGGCAACGACTTCCTTCATCTTGATAAGACATGACCCTCGTTAAGAACGCAGGATGAAGATGGTAAACATAGCGCCAATCTGTCAGCAGACGAAGGAAAAGAACACTCGAGCACGCTTATGGAAGCAGCAGCAGAGGCCCAGTTTGGCCTCGGCAACTCTACTGTTTCAGTGGCAGTCTTAGGTAGCAGAGGTAATTAACGCCATCCAGCAGGCTGGTGGGAGAGCAAATCTGCTTTCCTCCCGGCCTTCCTTGCAACTAAGCTCCCCTCGCCCTCCCTCTCGACTCCCTCATAACTCCCTCATCCTCTACGGCCCCCACGCACACGCGTGTGCCTCCACCCTGGCGCTGCCAGCCCAGCCGGCACGGTGCCACCTTAGACCTCTCTGTGAACTTTTGTTTTCTGCCATTATTGGTAAGCCAGCATGGGAAGTTTCATGGTCCTCGCTTGCTGTGGTGCTTGCGCGAGGCGATATTTAACGACTCGCACCATTCATGCATCATGCTATGGTCCTTTCAATTTGAAGAAATTTTCGGGCCCCTTCGAGTTTGAATTATTGAGATTCTACTCTATTTATGCTCTTACCTGGGGTCTCAAGTTTGCCCTTCTTAATGAGAAGTGCAATCGATTTTGTTGTTTTTGGTCTGATCAGTCTTTCTGTCTCTGGAATGTAATGAGCTGTTTATATCACTTTTATGTGTTCCTTTCAGAATGCATCACTGCCAAGGATTTTCAAGCTCTTCAGAGCCCTTGGCCTTCGGCACCTAGTTGTCGTTGATGGCAGCAATATGGTAAGTGGCTCGCTGAGTACAGCCGATTGCAAATTTAAACAGTATTCAAACACAGATAGAAAAAGCTCCCAGATTCTTTTTAATTTCTTTTTTGCCTTCTTGTTGCATAGGGAGCAGTTATGCAAAACTATTGGCAATGCCACCAATAATGTTGATAGTTTAGTCATTATCAAACTATTAATAGTATTGCTGAGAATGGTCTCGCAATCACGAAATATGCCAGTAGCATTCGTGGGTCCAGTTACTTGCAATGGCGTGGCATGAAGACATTGCATAAGCGAGAGCAAGCGATTTTTGCTGTGTTTGGCACGAGATTGTAAATTCCCTGCTGCAGGCAATGCGGTAATATTTGCTCGCACATTCATAGCAGCCACGACAACAGATAGGCAACATTTTCTTACTGTGTTAAAAAAATTTTTTAGAATCCCCTTACAAAAAAACTCCACAGTATTTACCTTGTAAAAAATTTTCTACCGAACTTTTTTTCAACATGCCCTGCAGTTTTTCTATTGACACCTTGTTTATCAGACGACTAATGAGAACTTGAACTCACTTCAATTAGGTAATTAGGTGCAACAAAAAAATGTTAAGTACAAGGAGAGGCATCTAGTAAGCAGCATACTGTTGATTCTGTTTGTTGAGCTCTGCATACATTTCGTTGAAGTAGTTGGTAATTGAAGTTGCACTCAACTTATTTATCTCTATGACAATGGGCACTTGGCCACTCGGTAAATGAAAAGCAGGAACGTCATCACTGTTGATTGATACGTATGTCTTTTCATCGAATACTTTTCCAAAAGAGCCCCTTTGTGGGAAGAAAGTTCATGCTTTCAAAAGCCACAGCATTAAAAAGGATATTGGTTGCTATTTCTTTTCTGTGGTTATGTCATTAATTTATTAGTATGTAAATTTGTGTAAATGCACGAGTGTTTCCCACCATGTAAGTGCGAAGTGCGTGTATGGTATGTGCCAAGTAGCGTTACTAGAGAAGGAAGTGCTAAAGTGTAAGTTCTTAAGGCATTTAGCCATGTATTAATTGAGAGCAAGATAGCCAGAATTTACATCCGTCTGTTGTGTCGTAAGAAAAATAACAAGGAAGTATAGAAACCAGTTTGTCATATCAGAAGCTTAGCTAACAGAAGTGCGTTCAGGCTATAGGAAACTAAATGAAGATCCTAAAATTTATAGTTTGTAGACTCTATAGTGAATTAAGCCTAGCGTAGTTCTTGAAATTCGGGTCAAAATAAAGAAGATATTCACCCAAAGGGTCAACCAGGGACAACAGCACCACTGGAAAAGCCCTGTAACTTGGAAAGACAATGTCTCCCACATGTCAGGCATCCAACTTGCGGTGGGGATACTGTTATGGATGTACTGTCGTGTTCAATATGAGTTGCAACATGAATCAATCATTTTTCTTTCTATGCAAAAGCATCAGGTGCCCCATTGCGTTGAAAAGCTGGCGTCTCTAGCAGCAAAATGGCACCTAAATTTCCAATGGCTGTGATGCCATGTCTAGTGCATGTCTTGAGGGAGCAGAGCGGGCGAAACGAAACACTTGCTGCTGCGCTAGCGCACCAGGTGTTGCATAAGGGCACAGGGCATTGCTTCGATGCCACGTCAACAGCACAACGCCGCGACACCGCGGGGCGAGAAGAGTGGTTGCCGGCGAGGCACTTGCATGAAGCATGCGTATAGGTGCCACCATCACACTCTCGGAAGCCGTCGTGCAGTCTGTACCTCTCTCTCTCGCCTCCACTGGGCTTAGCTGCTGTGCGTGTCTGCTGGCCTTGGTGGCCGCTGCTGCTTGCTGATCGCACATGATGTCGGTGGCATGCGGTGTCCCTAATTTCGCAGCAATATCATTCAAATCATTCTGGTCTATAGCCAACGTGGTAACGTAGGAACTGTACAAAAAAGAAAAGCTAACCTGCACTAGTTTAATCACAAAACTATATAAAACTCTATAACGTACTCTGCAGCAAAACTCGATAACATTACTCGCGGCGCAAAACTCGAAGGACGGCTCAGTGGCGTTCAGTTGGACATTAATGCTTTTGCAATCAACTCATGCTTAGGTGTGCTGGATTTTTTTCTAGGCATTGCCATAGAGGGCCCATATGGCAACACGGCAGTGCCCACACAGGAAAATAGCTGAACAATGAATGGTAGCAACCTGTTTACAAGAAAAATGGCACTTGTAATTTTTTATTATTGAAAGAACTGATGGGTGTATGCCGTGTTGCAACTCATATTGAGTGCGATAGCACATGATCACCAAGCCTTGCAACAGTGAACTAGTACATATCTCGAGCTTTATGTCATGAAAGAATTGCGCAACGGAGGCAGCACTGCAGGTTTAGTTCAGAGACGTGAGGATTTCAGCAAGGGCTGTCTTTGCCATGTTGTCTGCTAAGTTTCCGGATGCTTTTCTGACTTGCATTAAATATAGATCTGCTCATGCGCAACATAGACTATACTTGGATTAGCTGTTTCCATTGTTCAGAAGCTGATGCTTGGTGCTTGAATATCACGTAAATTTGTCAGAAACAGATTAGTCACGTTCAAACATGAACAACCGAATTTATCTTTTTGTCGCACCACGTGGCATCGTGGCATCTGCTGCTGTAGTGCATCATCTGTGCAGTGCGTCTGCCATGCTGTTGCCATTTCCAGTGTCTGGCAGTACAGTGCTAGTCACACTTTCACTGGTTTTTGAAAAATCCTCTGCCTCTTGTGAAAAAGCAAGTTTGCGAGTTGTGCAAGAGGATTAAGGCAGAGAGAACTATCGTAAGGCAGGTCGTCAGTAAGTGTTTTGCTTTTCAGGTTGTTGGCATCGTGACCCGCAAGGACCTCGCCCGATACCGTATGACAAACCACTATGGCCGACTTGGCATGGAAGAGCTGCATGTATCCCATGGCTGATAGAAAGACTCCACGCTGTGATTTTTGCGGGCCAAGTGTAGGTTCGTGGTGTATAGAGACTGACTCTTGTTCACTCTGTTCAATGCAAGGACACTTTCAGCAATGGCTGAAGATGGACATCACAGGACACAAGCATTGTGGTTGGCACATCATGCACTGTTAAGAATTATGTGTTGTTTAAGCAGACGCAGAGTGCAGAATTTTTAGGAGATTGAGGTCTTTGACCTGTTCAAGTTGCACACGAGTTATTTTTGATAAAAATCTGAATTTTTTTTTACTGTAGACCTGCCTAAACTGTTGTATGCAAATGTGATTGTACATCACTTGTCAACTGCTGTGTTGTTCAGTAAGCTGTTTTGTGAACTAGGATGAGCTGAACTGGTGAGTTTTGCGAAGCCTTTGTTGCTGCTGTCTGTATGCACCAGGCTTGCCAAGCCCTAGTGGTGTGTGTATGCTAGACTGTTTTACAAGACCTGAGCACTGATACTCAGAATTCTCAATCTATGGTTATACAAAATGGAATGACTAAGTAGTCAGGCTTTGCTACTAATGTAAGATATATACAAAACCTGACGCTTGCTGTAGTTCAGCAGCTTGAAGATTATTTTATCTTGCGATGTATTGCATCTGTATCAACAGGAATGCTGGCCTGTTTCATTACTCAGGAGAGAGATCACATATTCTTTTCATGGAAAGCGAAACTGTACTGACGAACTTGCAAAACGCAGAAGAATCAAAGCTGTGATAAAAAAAAGAAAGATAAAGCGTTCTAGTCTAGTGTTTTGCGGTTGTACTTCTGTAGCTGTGCTAACTTTAGTTCCTCTGTAGTTATTAGGCCTGATTGTGTTTTATTCATTGTTGTGTTTAGAAGATATCCAGCTGATTCTATATTCTCTACAATATTTCTTAATAAACACCAGTTGTGGTAACTGTGAAAGCAAAGTTTGTAGTAGCCATAATGAATCAGTCATTGATTGTGAATCGTTCAGCATTCTTTACCATCTTTGTCATATTTCTTGTTTCGTACGCCACTTATTCTTAATATAATGTATGTTTAGCTTTCAAAATGTTCCCACGCAACGCCTACTAGTTTTCCTGTACGCAAGCTGTGCTTGCACAATCAAGTCAAGTAATTGATGAGAACAGTGCATCTAATAGGCACTATAGGCACAAAAATAAGTGAGCACTTTGTTTGTATACCTTTCGTAATGGCTGGTTGTTCATATTTACAACTTCATGCACTGAGCGTCTGATGGTCGACATCTTCTGTGAATCAGTGACAACCACGACCAACTCATCCACAGAATTTGATTGCGAATGATGGAGGCCATTGCATTAGGATTGCACTTTTTTTTTCGACGTAGTTTTGCTGAGCAAGGCTTGTGGAATTTATGCTATAGACTTTGTCGGAATGTTTTAATTGTTGCTTGCATTCTCTTTGCTGTGATGAATTGGAGTTTGTACATTTACCATTGTGTACATTGAAAAGAGCATGCATTGCATTTGTACATATATATATATATATACACTGTACCTTTGGTTTCACGCATAAAAGATTAGTTGTTTCGTAGCACATTGTCACTGATTATGCTAGCATTTTAGTACCTGAAGCTATCTGTTGTCGTAGCTGCGCACTACGGCACACTCTCGCCATCGCGTGTATGCCATTCGCAGAAGCTGTAATTTAGGAGTCGTGTGGGAAATACTAATGTCAGGGGATGCGAGAGAGCCATGTGTCCCCACAACGCATTGGTATGTTGGTATGTTAAGGGCAGTCAACAATTCTGTATGGTCACTTGTTCTCTAATTAATACAACAACCTGTCTGCACAATGAAGGGAACCGCAGCTAGAAGGAACTTTATAAACTGTGCCTATACACCATTCTGCAAACTATTTACTATACATAACACCTGTGAAATCCTTTTTAATGCGATTAACATTCCTAGGATACTTAAGGCGATTTTAAGGTATCTGTGTCTCTAACCATTTTCCCTGCCCTCTTCAATAAAACAAAGCTTTTAAATTTCATAGGGGGGCAAGTTTAAGCTGCAAATTCAAATTGCATAGGTTCCTCAGCGCAGCAGCCATATGCTTCTGTGGGCTGTGCCATGAATGTTTTTTTTTCTTGCATGGTATTTTATTACAATTTGCCTTGAAATATTGGTATTTACTGCAATACGAAATTTCGTGGTCATAACCGATGACAGGACAATGAGCAGTACATACAAAAAGTCATACTAAGGGACTCTTTCCATAAAAATAAGAACTTGAAAAAGAGAAGTTAAACATCTAATAAATCTTTTTACCAGTTTGATGTTCATTTTGATCATAAATTCTTGGAAGGGCATAATCATCTGAGATAACTGTACTCTTCAGAAAACTGTCCTTTCTGCATTTTGGTCTTGTATATGGGTTCTCTATAAGCTATGCAGGCCTATCAGTAAAGACATCAAATGGCAGTCATCATAAGGTATAACAAGGTATCGGATACTGTGAGAATTTAGATCCAACTCTTTCTGCAGGCATGAGGTTTTCTTCAATTTCTTTTCTTACTGTTTGTTTTTTAAAGATCACTTGTTCTCCGTGTTGCGAAGCAATCTTTCCAGAGTTTTAATATCAATGTTGTTGCTGCCGCCGTTTTAATGATCAGTACAAATTGGATTACAGGGACATCATTTACGAGCAAGAGTACACAAAGTGCCACTGCCCCCATTTCTTGGATTTTTTTTTTTTTTTTTTTTTTGCAAAAACAGTGGTACATAAAGAACATCGCTTTACAAAAATGTGCCGCTCTTCAGTGGACCTCTTTTATGCCAACTTGGGTGACTGGGTATGTCAACTAAATATGTGCTGCTCTTCAATGAAAAAAAAAAAAACAGCGGCTGTTGGCTCTTGCAGTGGTGGAACAGCTGCGCCAAACTGCGCTGAAAGTCCTTTGGGCCATTCGGCACCAAAATGGCGTTTTAGTGGAAAATTGCACCGAGCCTGCTCCAAAGCATGCATAAGAGCGAAACCCTCCTTCCATCGATGCTTCGCAGCTAGCAAAACTGAGATCAGAAGCAACAACTCTGTCATCATCATAGAAGGAAGCAGTGGCCCGTGCATAGAGTTCCGTGAGAAACTGTGTGCCCGTCGGAGTCGTCCAGTTTGTCATTCACACATTTTTCTCCGACGAACATCAAGTTTCGTACGAGGGCAAATCGAAAAGTCGTCCCTATTTTTCTTTTTTTTTAGCCAAATTATGGCTGTAAATGCGAAGTCAACATATCCATTCCCAGCGATGGACCTTTTTTGGCCCGGCCTTATCTGCCAGTAGCTCTGTGGCACGGCGCTGCTGTTGGTTGTTGAAGATGGTGTTTGTGCATCACACATCGACGGTGTATCAGCAAAGAAGTGCACTTCGTTTTCTATGGAGCAAGGAACGACCGCCCATCGAAAACTACAGGGAAATGCAGTTCACATATGGGGAAAGGTGTCGCTTTGTGATGTGTGAGGTGGTGCTGCTGTGAGCTCGCAAAAGGCGTGAAGACTTGCGTGACAATGAGTGTTCGGGGAGGCTGCGTGCGTTGACTGACCACCGGGGCATGTCAAATTTAGTGCTGCGTTGGGACAAATGTCTGAACCGGCGTGGGGACTATGTGGAAAAATAGTGCAAGGTATGTAGAATGATACATTATATTTGTAATTACCTGTGTGTACCTTATTTTGGCTGATAAAAACTAGGGGCAAAGAGTTTCTGATTCGCCCCTGTAAAATAATTATTGTATACAACTCAATGCTGGCGAACATATAATGTAGTTCCACTGTACCGTCGTGCTGGCGCGTTATTTCGGTGTTCATCGAACCTGCGTGGTGCCGTGGAGGATGTCACATTCTTGGTTTAGAGGTAAGCCTTTTTCGGTGTTTGTGGACGATGCGGGGCTTTGCAAAATAGCCGTTGCGTTCGTAATCGCACGTGGTGCATAGTTAAGGATGGTATTCGCGAGTGAGGTATACGGGCCGGGGCCAGAGCCGCCACTTGGATAGGTGCCGCCATGTTCGTTGACGCAAAGCTTTCGCGTCGAGTTCGGGTCGCTGCGCTACTTTGGTGAAATGGCGTCGTCGACGGAAACTCAAAACCCCATTTGCGTCTCGCGCATGTGCAGTGGCGCTGACGCTCTTTCTTATTCGGCCGCAAAACCATTGCAGCCCCTATTCGAAAACTAGCCTAATGTGCATGGCAAGATATGAGTATATTGCATGATGTCGCGTTCAATGCAGGCGCGCTTGATCGGTCTTGCGGTGAGCCTCTGTCCACAATACGTGACTGTCGCACTGTGTTGCATCTTCGGTTGACGAACTGTCCGCGGTGCCTTCTCTGCACCGTATCGACGAACCCGGCCGTAGCGCTCTTCGTGCGTCGCGGTGTGGAAGAGCGTCTCGTCCTTTCCCGACTGCCCTTGCAGGGTATATAGGCCTAGCGCAAACCCGTCTCCACGACATATCGACTATATCAGTTAAAATTTGCTTGATATATGGCTTGATATATTTGCTTGATATATATATGGTAGGCATACATGCTTTGGACCCTGCGCCAAAAGTGCTCGCTGCTGCGCCAGAAGGTGCAATGGCTGTTCAACCAGTTCCACCGCTGCTCGGAGGCCACGGCTAGATTTCGTGATGGCTCCGTTAGATAGAGCAGCGCGTACCCTCTTGCAATCATACCTACACTCTAAGAACAGTTTGCACCCTTTGGGGTGTATATCTGCCACACAACGATAATCGTCATCTGCCTTGATGCGTTTCCTTTATTTAACGCTGCGAGCCCGGTACTTTCCAGTAACGAACGGCACGCGCGTTATCAGCATGATAGCTTTGCAGACAGTCTGTCTTTTGCCTGTCTGTCTGGGTCTCTAATCGTTTTCCAGCCGGCTTGGATCACTGGGCACACTGTTTGAAGTCGGAGGCGATCCCACCGCTGCCACCAGATGTTTGGATCGCACCGCTGGTACGATCTGTTGGGAACTCGGCGCTGACGCCCGTGGTTGTACCTGGGTCGCAAGCCCCAAGGGTAGCGTTGGCCTGGCGGCCTGGGGTACAACTGGAAGCATCCGAAGGTCCCGGCAAAGCATGAGTCGACTGGTAACAACAAAACAACTTGTTTATTTTAACATCGCAAAGAGTTGGCGGTCAGGTTGACCGAAGTAGAGAGACGGGAGAGCACTTTACTCAACAGAAGAAATCGGAGCCCTCCTCTGTGGCGTCCGGGGGCAGCTGTTTTTATACTCTCGCAGTTGAGGGCAAGAAGGAACCCCTCAATAGACGAGCACGTGAGTGTACAATGGGCTAATGGTGACGCACACTGTCGTAGCGCTGCCGGTCGGGCACAATGACTGGAATGAGAGGGTGATCCCTGCTGTCGCATCGCCTGGTTCGGGCACAATGACTGGAATGAGAGGGTGATCCCTTGCTTTCGCATCGCCTGGTTCAGGCACAATGGCACATACACTCACACACGCACATGAAGACACGTGGCATCGGAACATGCCTGGAAACGCCTGGCGGGGAGCGTTGCGGCGACGCCGCACGGGCCAAAATGTCTGCCGCCCCGCCGCAGTCGCGCCGGCAAAACCGCGTGTCGCAGGACAAACGCAACAGACCGCCCCGCCGGGGGAAGGAGATCCCGATGGACAGGGGACTGCATCCGCTGTCCGGAGGGATGTCGCTCGATGATGCTCATAACCGAGGTCGGGCGTCCCTCGACGTTTCTTGAGCGCAGCGCACAGAGAAGGCCTCGTTCTCTCGTTCAGGTTCGCACGGGACACTGCAAAGTGACTTCGGGAGAGTTCACATTTTTGCTCTCGTTCCCGGCAAGCGTTAGAACTACGCTGAAACTCAACCGCTCAGTCAGCAAGCACGGCACAACCCTCACTAAGCCCTGCCAGGCTCTTTCCCCTTTTTATACCACTGCCTAGTTCCTTACAGTAGTCTAGCATCACTCAGAACGCGTCCACAAATTGAAAAATTGCACTAGAAAGCATATCATCACTTTGAAACACTAAACAAAAGCAATATGTTAAAAAAAATCCTGCCTCAGGAAGAAAAACATCAGTAACAAACAATTTTTAGGCTGATTCCTACGTTAGGGGCTTCGACTTAAGCCATCGGCGTTACCGTTGAGACTCCCCTTTTTGTAACGCACCTCAAAGGAATATTGTTGTAAAGCGAGGCTCCAGCGCAGGAGGCGCCCATTTTTGGGAGAGATGGTCTGCAGCCATTGGAGAGGGCAGTGATCCGTCTCAATGATAAACCTCGAGCCGGCTAGATAGCATGACAATTTCTGAACGGCCCACACGAGACATGCACACTCTTTCTCGGTGGCGCTATACGCCTGCTCACGACTGGTCAGCTTACGACTAGCATACAGGACGGGGTGTTCTACTTCTCCATTTTCCCGTTGGCACAGTACAACGCCCATGCCTCGCTCACTAGCATCGCATTGAACAACGAACCCTTTTGTATAGTCTGGCGATCGTAGCACAGGCTGGTTTGTTAGGGCACTCTTTAGGGCGCTAAAAGCTCTTTCCTTTGTCTCGTCCCAGACGACTGTTTGAGGCTCTGACTTTCTTAGAGCATCCGTCAGGGGAGCCGCGATATCAGAGTACCTGGGGATGTACCTCTGATAGTAGCCGGCGACACCTAAGAACGACCGAATATCGGTCTTCGTGCGCGGTTGCGGAAAGTCTCGCACAGCGGCCACTTTTATTTCAGAGGGGCGGCGACGACCCTGACCAATCACGTGACCGAGGTAGACAACCTCGGCCTGTGCTAACTGGCACTTAGGAGCCTTTACTGTCAAGCCCGCTTCGCGCAGGCGGGTTAGCACTGCCCGCAAGTGTGCCATATGCTCAGACCAGGATGCGGAGAATATCGCTACGTCGTCTAGATACGGTAAAGCGAATTCTTGCTGTCCCCGCAACACTTTATCCATGAGGCTTGAAAAACAGTATGGCGCGTTCTTCAAACCAAAACTCAACACTTTAGGACGGAATGTTCCCATTGGTGAAATGAACGCCGCATACCTACTAGCCTCTTCTGTAAGTGGAACCTGGCAATAACCCCTGACAAGATCTAGGGTGGAAATAAACTGAGCGCTACTAACTTTCTCAAGGCGCTCCTCGATGTTAGGGATCGGATAAATTTGATCCTTAGTGATGGAATTAAGCCTGCGGTAGTCGACGCAAGGACGAGGTTCCTTGCCCGGTACCTCAACTAAAATCAAAGGGGAGGTATAATCACTCTCACCTGCCTCAATAACACCGAGCTGTAGCATTTTCTTTACCTCAGCCTCCATAATATCGCTCTGGCGGGGTGACACCCGGTACGCCTTGGATCGTACTGGCTCTGGGGAGGTAAGTTCTATGTCATGAGTAAGGACAGAAGTCCTACCAGGCCTCTCAGAGAACAGACCTTGAAACTCTTGTAAGAGCTGGTGTAGTTCGGTTTTCTGCTCAGGCGACAGCGATGCTTTACTGATTAAGTCACTAATGACTTGATCGGTGTCTTCCCTGTTCGTCACTGAGCCTAGTCCCGGAAGCTCGACCGGAAGCTCTTCAGGAACGTTTACCATCATGCACACCACTGCTTCCCTTTGTCTATAAGGTTTGAGCAGATTACAGTGGTAAACTTGCTGTGCTTTCCGCTTTCCTGGCAGACTTACCACGTAGTTAACGTCCGACAGTTTCTGAACAATTCGTGCTGGGCCCTCCCACTGCACGTCTAGTTTGTTGTTTAGCGATGTGCGCAATATCATGACCTCATCGCCCACCTCAAAACGACGGGCCCTGGCTGTCCGATCATAATAAACCTTGGCCCTCTGCTGGGCCTTTGTCATTGCTTCACCTGACAACTCCTGTGCCCTTCTTAAGCGTTCGAGGAGCTTAAGTACGTACTCCACCACGACTGGGTCGTCGCCCCTACCTTCCCATGATTCTCGAAGCATGCGAAGCGGAGACCTAAGCGAGCGACCGTACACCAGTTCAGCTGGCGAAAACCCCGTAGCCGCATGCGGCGCGGTCCTTAAAGCAAACATCACCCCAGGCAGACACAGCTCCCAGTCAGTTCGATGTTCAAAACACAACGCTCTCAACACGCGCTTCATGACGGAGTGGAGCTTCTCAACGGAATTCGACTGTGGGTGGTACACTGAGCTGTGTAGCAGCTTTACCCGACACCTTTCGAGAAAAGTTGTCGTCAAAGCGCTAGTAAACACTGTGCCCTGATCTGATTGGATTTCTGCAGGAAAACCAACTCGCGCAAATATGGACAGTAGTGCATTGACTATCTCAACTGAGCTGAGTTCTTTAAGCGGCACTGCTTCAGGGAACTTTGTCGCTGGGCAGATCACAGTCAAAATGTGTCTGTACCCCGTGGCTGTTACCGGCAGAGGTCCCACTGTATCAATAACGAGCCGTCTAAAAGGCTCCGTTATGATAGGTACCAATTTCAATGGCGCCCTTGATTTGTCCCCTGGTTTGCCCACCCGCTGACAGGTGTCACATGACCTCACGAAGTGGTCTGCGTCCCGAAAACACCCTGGCCAATAGTACTCTTGCAATAGACGGTCCTTAGTTTTCTTAACTCCTAGGTGTCCGGACCACGAACCCCCGTGTGACAAGCGCAACAGATCCTGACGATAGCATTGAGGCACGATCAGCTGATCGAACTCCACTCCTCGGCGGTCTAGATACTTCCGGTACAGGACTCCACCTCTTTCCACAAAACGCGCAGTTTTCCTGGCGATACCTTCTTTGACATTGCAGCGTATGTTTTCTAGGCTACCATCCTTCTTTTGCTCGGCTATCAAAGCCGACCGGCTGACTTTTAGCAACCTATCAAGTCCGTCTGACGTAGGCGCGATGAGCAAATCAGTAGATAGTTCTTCTAACTTTCCCGTGTCGGGCGTTTCCTCTCCAGTATCTGGCGCCTTTAACGTTACAGACTCAAGTTTATTCAGTTCGGGCGTGCTCTGAATATCAGCTTGCTGCGCCTCTGACCCTTTTTCGTTGTTTGATAACGTCGGCCCCGCAACTACCGCCTTTGCAGCGAGCTCCCGAACCTTCGATCTGGTTAAGGCCTGAACACTAGCTTCACCAAACAAAAGCCCCTTCTCGCGCAGGAGGTGATCGGACCTGTTTGAAAATAGGTACGGGTACTGGGGTGGCAGCATAGATGACACTGCCGCCTCCGTCTCAAGCGCTCCGAAAGGTCCTTCAATAAGCACCTTTGCTACTGGCAGACACACGCTATGAGCTTCCACGGCTTGCTTGATCCACGCGCACTCGCCCGTGAACATATGGGGTTCTACATAAGACGGGTGAACTACATCCATCGTAGCTGCGGAATCGCGAAGCACTCGGCACTCTTTCCCGTTCACGAGGAGGTCTCGCATGTAAGGCTCGAGAAGCTTCATGTTCTCGTCAGTGCTGCCTAATGAAAAAAACACAACTTTTGGTGTTGTTTCCGGACACTGCGCCGAAAAGTGACCCGGCTTCTGGCACGTATAACAAACGCCCGCTCGCCTCATCTCGAACCGCTTTCTGAGTTTGGCTGCCGCCGTCTCTTTACGTTTGGTCGGACTGCTTTCACTCGCATCCGCACTACGCGTGTCCCCCTTTAATCTCATGGGCGTGAACTTCGGCCTCTCAAACTTCGAGCCAAATTCACCCTTTTGACCGTCCTTAGCTCCGCGAGCCCGACGCGTCACAAACTCCTCGGCTAGCTCAGCGGCTTTAGCCACCGTACAAACGTCTGGCCTATCCAAGACCCAGTATCGCACGTTCTCCGGTAACCGACTATAAAACTGTTCTAGCCCGAAGCACTGCAGAACTTTATCGTGGTCACCAAACGCTTTCTCTTCTTTGAGCCACTCCTGCATGTTTGACATAAGCCTATACGCAAACTCTGTATATGACTCACTTCTGCCTTTCTCATTTTCCCGAAACTTCCGACGGAACGCTTCCGCAGACAGCCGGTACTTTTTTAGCAGACTCGATTTTACTTTGTCGAAATCCTCTGCCTCCTCTCTATCCAAGCGAGCGACTACGTCGGCCGCCTCGCCGGGTAACAAAGTGAGCAAGCGCTGTGGCCACGTTTCCCGAGAGAACCCCTGCTTCTCGCACGTTCGCTCAAAGTTAACCAGGAACAAACCAATGTCCTCTCCAAGCTTAAACGGCCGCATCAGGTCAGTCATTTTGAACAATACTCGTTCTCCTGCACCGTGTGCCTGACTTCCATTACGAGCGCGTTCCATCTCTACCTCGAGACGCTTCATTTCCAAAGCGTGTTCGCGCTCTTCTTTTTCTTTCTGTTCTTTACGTTCACGCTCTTCTTTTTCTTTCTGTTCTTTAAGTTCGCGCTCTTCTTTTTCTTTTTGCTCTTTAAGTTCGCGCTCCTGTCTTTTTGCAGTCTCCCTCTCTTCAATGGTCTCAAGGCATTCCGACAGCTCGTCATCCTCAGCTTCTAACTCAAGAATAGCCTTTAGCAGTTCAGGTTTTCTTAGTTTGTCTGAGACATCCAGACCCAACTCTCTTGCAAGCTCCAACAATTTCGGTTTGCGCAACGACTTCAAATCCATGGCTGCTCTGAATGCTGCTTTCTCTACTGCTTACTATTGTCTTGCCGCAAACTAACCCGGCAGCAACGACAACCACAATTACCAGCTCTGTTTCTGACACTAACAAAAGCCTGGCAAAGCTCAGAAGAAGAAAGTCCCGCACTCACCAAACCTCGCAGCCAAGAGTCCAGCGCAGTCGTTCCGCTGCAGGCAACCAGTCATCACACAGGGCTCGTTGCACTGCTCCCGGATCGTCGATGAGCTGCTCAGCATACAGTCAACTGCATCTCTTCGCTGCTGGCCTCCGTTGTCGCGATCTCACCGCTGGCAGACAGTTGTTTGGAGTCGGAGGCGATCTCACCGCTGCCAACCAGATGTTTGGATCGCACCGCTGGTACGATCTGTTGGGAACTCGGCGCTGACGCCCGTGGTTGTACCTGGGTCGCAAGCCCCAAGGGTAGCGTTGGCCTGGCGGCCTGGGGTACAACTGGAAGCATCCGAAGGTCCCGGCAAAGCATGAGTCGACTGGTAACAACAAAACAACTTGTTTATTTTAACATCGCAAAGAGTTGGCGGTCAGGTTGACCGAAGTAGAGAGACGGGAGAGCACTTTACTCAACAGAAGAAATCGGAGCCCTCCTCTTTGGCGTCCGGGGGCAGCTGTTTTTATACTCTCGCAGTTGAGGGCAAGAAGGAACCCCTCAATAGACGAGCACGTGAGTGTACAATGGGCTAATGGTGACGCACACTGTCGTAGCGCTGCCGGTCGGGCACAATGACTGGAATGAGAGGGTGATCCCTGCTGTCGCATCGCCTGGTTCGGGCACAATGACTGGAATGAGAGGGTGATCCCTTGCTTTCGCATCGCCTGGTTCAGGCACAATGGCACATACACTCACACACGCACATGAAGACACGTGGCATCGGAACATGCCTGGAAACGCCTGGCGGGGAGCGTTGCGGCGACGCCGCACGGGCCAAAATGTCTGCCGCCCCGCCGCAGTCGCGCCGGCAAAACCGCGTGCCGCAGGCGAAACGCAACAACACCATGGCTGCACAATTGAAAATTTGCGGAGGCCGAAAGTAAGATCTCTGGCAACCTCACGGGCCGCACGTTATGGGGAACGTTGCATCCTTGCGGAAAGGCATACTGTTTGGTGTCATTCGTTGCCGTCCTCGGCAATGGCAAATCAAAGAAGGTGTAAAGGGGCTGCGGCTAGAATTGCCTGTCAAACTTGGCACTCACCTAAGGTACAAAAGGAAATAAAACGTATATTGATGTTTCGAGACCGCTACGGGTCCCTTGTTCACGATGAAGCGGTCTCGAAACATGATTATATGTTTGAATTCCTTTTGAACCTTAGGCGAGTGACAGTTTATTTGACAATGTATCACCCTCGCCTGAAGAGTTTTCGTCGAACTTTGGACTAGTCTAGAATTGACGGTGCAGTAAGCCCCCTCTCTCGGTTCTCTGTATATTTTGATGATCCACTCCACCTGAAGATGCCTTGTATTGGCCTATGGTCGTCAGCATGTCTTGCAATACATGCCACACCGATTCTTAAGACAGAAGGCGACTCTTGTCGAGAGTTATAAAAAAGAAAAAAAGAAGGAAAAAAAACTCGCCCAGACAGGTGGTCCCGAAAAGTTTTGTCAGTTTCAGGGCGTTGTTATCTATATTTCAGTATTTCTTTTTATCAAGTTTTCTATGAAACCAGATCAGGGGCGATTTGCTCTGCACGCCTTCTTGGTCTGATGAACACTGCAGGGCGATTCTGGCTGCACTGTACAGTCCGTCTTTAAAGTGTTACCAAGAAATGGTCGCAAAACAAGTAGACGCTCTCTTTCTCAACTCGGAGTGACGTGAAACTCTACTGGAACTCTACTAGAAGAGTGTCTACAAGTTCTGAAGATGTTCCATATGAATGAAATTTATCTTCTAAGCTCAAAAAATAAACATGGTCCTGATAGCTTATTTTAAAAGAAGGACGTCATATCCATTTTAGTTTTGAAGTTTTAAGTTTGAACATTGCGACTTTCTTCGTTAAAATGGATGAGAATGCTGAGAATGATGAGTATGCATCGTAATACCGATATGAGACTGGCAGGTAGCACGTAAAAAAAGATTGCCCATCAAGTCTTCGTTGCTTTATTATGAGCTCCCTGAAATGTGTCGTTAAATAGCCTCATGTTATACGTATCGCCTTGTAGACAGCCTCGATCGATTTCGTCGTTGCTAATGTTAGTATATCCAAGTAACATTGACGCTCACTGCCTATTCGCCCCAATGTGAGCAAATTATTGTCAAAATTGAAAAGTAAGACGAACACACCACACAAGAGCATCTATTTACGATCGCTGCCGTTCGCGATCATCGAATCAAAACGTGTTGGGAAAGTGCATGTGAGATTCAATTATGGGCGCTGTACGAATAATGTGGTCAATGCCTCGGTATTGAATTCGTACATACGTTCGGTGGTCGTGCGCTTTTCTTACCTGCTCCCAACGAGAGATCATACACATCAACACCTTTTTTTTTGCTTTAATGTGCCTGCTGCCGCTAGTGTTTGAGGTATTTTGTTGCGTTTGACGAAAAAAGATTGTTGTTCTTATGATCATCACACATAGTTATGCTCCGACTGGAGCACCGGCGCACCGTGGTTGTCAGAACTCGGCCGCAGGTTCCTCGTGGGCCGCATGCGGCCCACGGGTCGTGTGCTGTGCAGCGTGGGTTGGGCTGCTGTGCAGAGCTAGGGAGCACAGTTGGAAACCAACCGTCGGTCACTGGGAATGTGCCACTTAATGCTTGTAAAAGCAAATATTAGAACGAGGTGTCTACCATCGTGTCAGACAGTTACCCTAGTTTTCGCCCTTCCAATAACATCTTTGTTCTTTCCTCTCGAGGATGGTTTGTGACATACTTTTTAAATTCTTTCTTTTCGTTATTACATACGGTCAAATTTTCCCGTTACATTAAAACCAACCTTTTCTCAGCTTCTATTTAATTCCTTTCTCGATTTTAGCTTGTGTGGTACAGCGCGAAACAAGGGACGCAAGAAAAACGAGGACAAGCGCTTACTGCCAACTGAAATTTTATTGCCTGGTGCAAGGCGTTATATATAAGAAACAGATGGAAAACGAAATAAAAAATATACATGTAAAAAACAAACAATACAGATGTCCCTGCGTGTCCCTTGTCCTTGACCCTGCATCGTGCTGTACCACACAATCTAAAATGGAAAACCAACTAGCCCAAACCTTCACCCTTCCTTTCTCGAGCAAATATTTTCTAATTTTGGTATTTTTCCTTGCCCATCTTTTGTAGTAGGTAGGTGCCATTCATAAGAGGAGATATGTGACTACTGCGCTTATACTACGAACGTGCTGGGACAACAGCGGCAACAATTTGAGAGACGATAGCGGTCGAAGAAGACGACGAAGCAGCGCTCGAGGCTGACCCGTATTTCGTCGGTTCGCTCAGCTGCAGACGTTTTAGCTTAGCCTCTCGGACATGGCTGACAAAAGCAACCGTAAGACGGTGGGTGTTCGGCTTGACGTCTCGTGCCAGCGGCTAAAAAATGAAGCACTATTGATCGATGTAGTGCGCAGATTTGGCGACGATGCGCAGCTGCATGACTGTAGGATGGGACATCAGCGGGCGCACACCAGGCTGTAAGACCGCTTCTGACGATGCAGCGGTGGTCCTGCCGCTGCGCGCGAAGTCGCAGGCTCGATTGCGGTTCGCAGTGGCCGCATTTTTGTCGTTGCCGTCACAGAGCACGTTTCGCCACTTTTGCACATTTCGCCATTTCGTTATAGAGCGCACTTGGCGTCCGCAAACTATCTCGAGCAGGGCCGGTTAGAGCGATCAACTACAAAAGAGCACTGCGCGAAATTCTGCCCGAGGCGTACTGTTCAGCGTCAGCAGAGACATGTATTGTTAGTTTTATATCAAGAGAACGAAACGTCTTATGTCATTTGGTACCCATCCGCTCAAAAAGAGAGAGAGAGAGAGAAAGGATGAACTCATTATTATTTGATTGTATAGATACTACTTCCGGATAGTGAAGGCTAGAATATCGCATTGCTTCGGTGCGAGCAGGTAATCCCTTCACTGTTTCTTCAGTAGTCACGTAATAAAAAATACCGTGTATGTGTCGTCGTCAAGCACGCAGGCATTGTACAAGCATGCCAATTGGCTCTACTTTCTATAGGAGCCGTCCCCCAGGATGACTAGCCGTCCCCGCACCTATCAGAACAGGGCGCACAAGTTGGCCACCCTGTTCGTGATGACGGCCGGAAGCGCCAATGCCACCCAGTTCTCCACGATGTTTATCGTCTACGGAGGAGGTGAGCCCACTTTGGGAGCTATTTTGCAGGTCAACGTGCCTTAATTGACAAATGGGACCCTACGTGGCAAAACCACGATCTGACTATGTACATATATAGGGCCCACGACGAAGTGAGGGACATCGGAATAATTGTGACCACCTAGGGTTCTTTAACGTGCACCTAGCTAGATCGAAATATAAGAGAATATGTTTTTTTGCATTTAGCCCCCTTAGAAGTGTGACCACCGCCGTGGAGTTCGAACCCGCAACCTCGAACTGAGCAGCACAACACCATAGCCACTCTAAGCTACCACGGCGGGCTTGAGTCAAGGCGGCTGGCACAATCAGGCACTGTGTTGCCAGCAATGCCATTAGCGGTGATAAGTCAGCAGGACCTCTCGATCTTCTTCACGCAGCGCCGTTCCTGCTGGCGTATCTGGCGTTCCTCGGTTGCGTAGCGTTCCCCGTCCTTCGCCTGGAGAGTAACCTGGCGCAGTTCGCCGGAGACGGAAACACGGGCATCTTCACCACAGTTCCGTTCTTCATAGGTGAGCGAAGTTTGCAGCAGGGCAACTATATGTTGGCGCCAAACTGCACCTTCTTAGTTTGAAATTGGTTGTTAATTGTCATAACATTCACACACTTTTGCGTCACCGAATTGTGGCCTTTTTTGGGTCGGAACGACGTTTTTAGCATCCCTTGTGCTGAGCTAAGTGGGGAGCGCATCTCCCGCTTTTTTTTATAAGACGAAACTCGCGCAAGGCATACGTGGTAAAATATGACCAGAAGGGGCGTTAAGTAAACGCACGCTGCTTTGTCTGACGCAGATGTACTGCAGCAGTGAGCTGGCGTATTTTTTATCTGTTACTTAACGCGTATAATCCTATGGAACATGTGGCTTTAGATTGTCCTCCTTAAGCATCTTGTGCCTAATATCCTGAGTACCAGGGCACTTGCTGGTTTTGGCTGCTTTTGAGGACATATTGTGAATGGTTTTATTACGAAACAGTTGTTTTTCACTGCATGTCACCAGCTTTAACGACACCTGAATCCTTTGTCACCACTATTGTTTGTTGGGCGTTTTGCATAGAAATAATAAAAAAAAGCTTCCGGACTCATTAAGCGCTTGTAAACCGTGCGTGCACACTAAACATGCTGCAGGTGTGGGATACTCGATGACCACGTATGCGCTTGCGCACGCGGTAGCCGACACTGTGCCGCTGTCGGACGCCCTGGCGCTGCTCTTGTCCTGGACCAGGTCGTTCGACTGGCATCACGACTGCCCCGGGGGATGGATGACGCGCAACTTTTCTTGCCACGCCATCCGACGAGGCTCGGTAGGCGTCCGTAAATTTTTGTTATTAATGTTTGTTTACCCTTCCTGGCCAGAATTCCTGAACTAAGGTAAAACTTTGCCCGTACATTTGAATGATAAAAGTCAGAAAAAAAGTTCTCACTGGAGTATATATATATATATATATATATATATATATATATATTTGTACAATGAATTGTAGGCTTTTCTCATGAACTGCCAAGAAATCAGTGTTCTACGTAGCATAGGGTTCTTCAGGTTCTTCAGACGTCTCAGTTCGTAGCAATAAAAGTATGATATATGGCCACAGATAGTTTGAAGATAACTTTTGGGGCCAAGCAAGGCAGAATATACACATTAGGCAGCGGGCTCCGACAATACAGCGTCGCATCACGCCCCAGCGTTATGCGACGCATGGAAATTTGTAAAATTTCAGGAAGAGCCATATTTATTTGCGTCACAAAGTCTACAAATATTGCAATCAGCATTGCTGACACTCACATTTGCGAATATAGCTTTGTTTGCCTTTCTCGATGTCAAATCTTTCATGCAAGGCAGCATGTTTCCTGCAGGAATCATTGGACCAGAAGGCGTTAAAACCCCACGACGGTGAATAGTTACATGTGTTGGAAGACAGCGCAAAATATGATGCAAATGGAGGTGTACACAGGGCAAGAGGGCGAGTCTCGCGTGACTCATCATTCTTTTCTGCCCAGTGTACAATTTCTCACAGCGCTGCATCTTCTCGCTGTTTCCATCGCAATTCCATCGCGATAGCATGATGTACCATGATTGGCCGAGTCGTTACACTGAATCAGAGTGACATAACTTAGGGACTAGACTGGGAAAGTAAAAGACTCTCTTCGATTCTCGCAATCTCGCTATTAAGCAAGTGTGCCTTCTGTTAATGACGTAACACCGTGCTAATGCACTTGAATTTGCACGCTGTTAGGTAAACCATGAATTTGTATCGCGTTACCTAGTTTTCGCTCTTCCAAATTCCGCTGCTAAGCACGATGTCGCAGCTTCGATTCCCAACCACGGCGGCCACATTCAGTCGTGACCAGAATGCTTCGGAAGCGCTCGTGAAAGCTCCCCCCCCAACCCCCCACCCCCCCTACGGCCTCTCACATATAGCCTGTATGTACAGCTCTGGAACATTTTCATCCTTCTTGGGGTTATTCAGGACTCGCTTCAAGAAGGCTCTGCTAAACAACCATTCACCGTGTCCTGCTTTACAACCTTTCATGACCTTTCGCCCTCTCCATATATTCAGGATGCGTGCTTATCTAATCGCTGATAGCGATAGCCGCTGATGACGGAGGTTCTTGCATGAGTGAGCGGAACACGCCTCACTCGGTGATCGACGGAAAAGGATGGTCTGCGAAACACACAGCACGGAAGAGTAAGTCAAGTGGCCGAGTATCGAGGACACCGCGTTTGCTTGGCCGAAATGCATCGGAGAAGAAAGCCTATAGTGATTGTGTTGCGGAGACGGAGTCATTGACACATGACTGCGCCAGCGACCACAGACCCTTGTATTATGTACACTAGCATCTTGCCTGACCAGACTAGCTTTGTAGAGCTCACGAAATGGGCACCGGGCCTCTTATGACAAAGTGAAGGGGATATAGGAAGGTCGATGGGGAGGGGATAGAGCTTAGAGGCCAACTGTAACGAAATTTCGGACTGCGTAATAAGCCCATATTCAGATGTGGTAGTTACAGACCAGCCTCTTGGGTACAATTATACGTTTAAAATAAGAGCAGAAAAAAAAAGAATGCTGCTATCCCCGCTCGCCGTAAGTGACGCATGACACAGAACGCTTCGCTCCTCGGCTTGACGTCAGACATTGGGCGCTGCCTGCGGCGCGCTGATAAATATCGGAGGCGACATGCTCGGGTTTACGTCATACTCGCTAACCATGCACCAAGTGCAGACACTAACTGCTTAGTTGCTATTTCAAGGGGCCCTGAAACACTTTTCGAAAGGATCATAGAATGGCCTCACTGTTAAAGTACGTCGTCCCACGAATATCATGCCGCAAATTTTTTTTTCGAATCCTTCAACTGTAAGTTGAGTTATCGCACCGATATCCGGCTTTCTCTCTGTTTTCGTCTCCGCTAGCTAAGGAGGAATTTAAATATATAACCTCATTGCCGCTAACGCGTTGGAAGCTACACAGCGGAGAAGCCAAGAGTTGTTAAAGCCCTCCGGCTAAATGTTGTGTGTCGCGGCGGCGAGAAGGCCAGTCGCGGCACCCCGTGGTGGACAACGCGATACGCAGCACACCGCTGCCATGTGGGAGGCCACGCGCAGCAGATGCAGCTATGCGCAGTGCAAAGATGAAATGGTTTTAGTCATTTCATCTTTTAAATCATTTCATCTTCGCACTGCGCACAGCTGTATCTGCTGTGCGTGGCCTCCCATATATATATCATTTATTTACTTCAAAATTCGCAGTTGTGCATTTCTGAGAATGTTCTCGCGATCACGAAATCAGCCAATAGCGTTGGCCGGCCAACTGCTTTCGATGACGATATAACGGATGCGAGAGAAAGCGTACTGTACCGACTCTTCCGAACCTGCACCAACTCCTCCAGCTGTCAACGCTTTCTTTTAAAATTATAACCAATTTAGCCGAAGTGAAATACGTTTGCTGGTTGCGTTTAGGAAGTGCCGTAAAATCGACAAGTGCCCATTTGCGACGTCTCGTGTGCTTACCCAGATTCCCTGCAAGTTGGCGAGAGAGCGTCTGACGCAGATATACCGCCGAGTAGAGCTCGCAGAGGGCGTTCCGCTGGCCGGCCGAGATGGCGTCAAGCTCGTGCCGGCGTCGTCCTACGTGCAGTCGGGCGTGTGCATCCCGGACTTGGCAGACGCTGCGCCGCCGTACGATTTGTGAGTGTCCCAGTAGCACGCATTCTTTGCGCTTTAGACACGGAACGTGCGGCGCTGAAAGTTTGAGCATTTAAATATTCATGCGTGGGAAAATTCGGCTCTTTGGCGATTAATGAAAAATAAATTTATTAGGTAAAGAAGCCTCTTCGCAGCAGTCATCAGAATGCAACTAAATTTGTTTCGAATGTGATGAGTTTTATTCAGCACAATTAAGGCGGTTATGGGATATGCGCCTGATGTCATTGAGATCGCCATATTGTAGCACATAAAGCACGGTGAAAAACTGTTCATCATCTAGATCCGCTTATCACAAGCAGCAGAGTGGAAACTGTGAATGGAACAATAAAATGGCGTACATGATGTCAGGTGAATACTCCATAATTTGTGCGCTGTGCAGAGATGATAAGAACTAAAGCTTCGTCGTAATATTGTTTTCTGGGCAGACAGGCGTTGGCCGCTATTGCAGTAACGCATATTCCGGACTAAAATCTACGGGAGAGTGTGTAGGAGGCTACACTCGGATACAACTCGAGTCTGCAGTGAAGCCCCGCTCACGCCCTCGTAACCGCCAGCCACTGTTCCTCCGCGAGGCTGCAAATAGTTCGTACTTGAACTTTCCTTGTTACGTAAATAAGACGGTAACCATAAAAAATAATATTATAAGCGCGCAATCTTGTACGTTCTCACTCGTCTATTATAGCGGAATGGTGAAAGCCTAATTCTTTATTGAACTGAAATAAGTGCTTGCTTCGCTGCGACTATTTATTGTCAAGTTTCACTTCAGTTGGCAGTGAAGTTTCATGAGTAAAACGGGCGCGGCAGTGAAATGAACTGCACTGCGGACTTTTGAAGAGTAAAATGCTCAGACTCCATACACTCTGTCCATGTCTACTGCATACCTCATCGCTTCCGCCGATGAAAATACTCTCCAAGAACACCAGACGCTCCGGAGGTATTAAGTACGCAACGCCGTTTTGAAATCGTCGCATTACGACGATTTTGTCTGCTTCTGTGATTGGCTGGCGGAGTAACAACGTGGCGTGGTCCGTGTGCCTTGGTTGCCAACTGCTGTTTTTTAAAGTTGTATCCTGCTATAGTTAGTAAGACATTTTTTGTGAGCTTAAACTCACTAGGGACGAGACACCGAGGTAAGAGATGAGGTAGAAGGAGGCGTTCGTCCTGTCTTTTTCTACCTCGGTCTCTCATCCCTAGCGCAGTTTAAGTTCACAAAAAATATCATCTACGGCCTGTACAAGTTTAAAAGATGGAATTCTGCGGTGCGCGGACTATCATGGGAGCGGTCTATACACGATATTATTCTTGAAGGTCAAGCTCGAACTGTACCTATTTTTTTTCAGCGTTAAGACAAAGCAATATCAGCCGCGCAGTGATCGTCGCTGCGCGCGCGCAGCATGTCTAGCCCATATTGGCAGCTCCTCATATGCAAGCGAATGCGGCTCACAATACGTAAACGGTTGCTTTTGAGTGCTTAGACTTGCGAGCACACGAGCGAAACCTAGCTGCAACATGTGTCACGCATTTATACGCAACTCCATAGATGCGTAAAAAAAAGCAGTTGCGATAGCACCGAAAAGACGTTAGCGTCTACACGTCATCATTCAAGTTCAGTGTCGTAGAGCTTAAAATTGAATTCTGGGGTCTTACGTGCCAAAACCACGATATGCATTATGATGCACTCTGTATTAATTTTGACCACCTGGGGTTCTTTAACGTGCATCTACAATGTACGGTATGCAGGCGTTTTTTTTTGTATTTCTCCCCCAATCGAAATGCGGCCGCCGCGGCCGGAATTTGATCCCGCGACTGCGTGCTTAACGGCGCAATGCCAAAGCCACCAAGAAACCTTAGCGGCTCGTCGAACCTTTGTCGAGCTGTTCAGTGTCGTCGAGCGGACTATATATCTGGAAAAAGCTTTTTATTTTAGGCCCGAATTGGCCCCCTGCAGGCTATACAGCTTCTCGCGTTCTATAGCCGGTCTATATAGTCTGGGAAATGCTGTGATTACGCCCTCAAGCTTGTAAGCCGTGCAGTGAGGTCGGTGTCGTCCCTACCATGCAACCTTCGCCGTGTATCTGTACTCCCCGATAGAACTGCCTTCTGTGCAGCCGCCGACACTCGATATGGGAGCAGTCCTCGTCCGACATGACACGAACTGAGCCCGTCTTCGCCATCGCCGCCATATGGCTGCTGGTGTTCGCGATCGCTCACAGGGGCCTCCTCAAGCTCAAGACGGTAAGCATCGCTTTGCGGGTTCCTTTATTGGTCAATTGATTCAACTGCTACCTAAGTTAACAATTGCCTGCTATCCGGCAGAGGACCATGGTATTGCCGTGTCACGGTGCTAAGATCTCCGTAGTGGAGGTGAAAGTGAGGTGCTCGTGCACGTAGTGCGGAAAGGCAGAGGACGACGCCTTTCCGTTCCACCTTATCGTTCACCTTTACCTCAGCCCAGCGATGTACTACTCCATCCGCTTTGACGGATATATATATATATATATACTTAAAGACAGCCTTTCTTTATCGATACGATATGAAATGAGTGATGGCTATACGGTCGTTGCACAAATGTCTGTGACTTCGGTTGTTCCACGCACGCACAGCCTGCTTGCGGTTGTAGCTCGAAGGCGAGAAAGGCTTGAGAAACCAGCGTGTGGGTTCGCGGTCGGTTCTCTCTCGCCCATCGTGTTTTTTGGAGCCTTTTGACGAACGCTGTGCGTCTGCTTTGAAAGCCTAGATAATCAGAGCCGTGCGATTTGCAGTGCTTCTACGCTTTCGTTCTCCTGCAACTGGTGTCCACGCTGATGCTGCTGGTCCGGGCTTCAACGCTGGCCGGCGCTACCCGAGGGCTACGCGCACTGATGCTCTCCAACTGGAGCTCCGTGACCAACTTGGAGGTGTCGAGTTTGCGCTTAATGCCTGTTCTTTCTGTGCGCCATCCGTGCAGTTAACCGGTTTTAATTTTCAAGCGAAGCTTGTATTGGGGATCACAAGTGGCGTTGTCGTAATCACGCAAAAACCTAGTTGCTCCCAGACAGGGACAACAGGCCAAGGCGCCATCCCGTCTGAATAAACGTTTTGTCGTCATCATGAATAGCAATAAATGATATGCAAGATGCGTAAACAGCCTTTCCAACACATCCAGCATGTCATAAACTGGCTGCTAGCGATTCTAGCTTGAGGTTCGTCGTCTTGATAAGGTCGAACTAACACCCATAGTACTCGTCGTAGAGGGCTAATTATATAGATACGCGGACAGCTGTCATCTTAAGCATCGTTCAGTTCTGAAGAAGGTGGCAAAAGTAACAGCTTCGCGAAGACAGTATCGAAGTAAAAAAATGGCGTTGACTATTAGTTGTCATAACAAGATGGCGGCTGAGCGGAAGGCTTGAAAACTCGGCGGTAAGGTCGTCTGCTCACAGGAAAACGTATAGTCATGCCTTCTTATAATTTTAATCTAAGCTACGCTGTGCTTTCCTTAGGGTCATACACGATAAGTGGTAAAACTATAGTCGGTGACAACCTAAAAATTGCAGCCAAGCTCCACCCACAAAAACGCAGTGCATCTATCCTTCAGATATGAAAGAACGCCGAGCTAGGAGTTCACTCACAATTACACCCACTGAGCAACCCATAAGTTTCGCTTGTTTCCCCGACATCGAGCGTTATTTCGTGTGTAGTCGTACAGATCTGTCTTTGTGTCACTGGTTTCAGGATGAAACATGAACGTCTAGGGAAATTTTACGAGGGTTCCTAAAATCGCTGCTCAGCTAAAGTCAACAGTTTAGCTGGACACAGCTAGCTTTTATTTTCCAATTTGCTTAGCACTTACATTAGCAGAACAAAGCCGTTAAGCTGTGATCGGACTTCATCTGGCACGGTTCCCTTTCAGAGATGATGAGCAGGCGCTGTGCGTTTTTTGTGGGTGGAGCTCGTTTGTAATTCTTAGGTTGTCACAGGCTACAGTGATAATATGCGCTCTTGTTAGGTTGTTCTTCTCAACGTGAGGTGGCGTCAAGGTGCGGAGACGCCTTTCAGAAGGTTCTATACATGGAGGAAGGAAAAAAGATAAGAGGGAGCAAACCGCAACGCGATTGAAATCAACTTGGTGGCCCGACACGTGATCGCACATCAAAGTGCGCGGTTGGTTTTAGTGTTCCCGCTCTGCAGGCAGAGTCATGGCAGGGCAGCCGAACAAACGCGCACCGATTAAAAATTACTGGCTTTTCTACTGGGAACCAAACGCTTCAGGAAATCTTGATTCTTTGATCTCGACGCAAGAGGTCACGTGTTGGACCACCACTGTAGCTTCACGGAGCGTTCGCTTGCCAAGGCTGGCTGCGTGACGTAATGCTACCTCCTATATTTTTCCTTCCTCCATGGTTTCTATAGTCAGTGACAACCGAAGAATAGAAAAGTAATACGCATGCTGCCCACCTGAAGCACGATATGCATATATGCGCCAGCCAATTGGGATCGCTCATTTTTGTAACTTCAGGTGGCGTGCTTTGCGTGCTTAAAACGGCTGATTTATCCGTACAGAGTTGTCTTTGTGTCACTGGTTTTGACTTTAAGCCTGAATGTGTTGGCAAATTTTGTGCGTCATCCTGACCTCAATGCTCAACCAAAAGTAACATTTTAGGTTGAACCAACGTTCTTTTATTTTTAATTAGCCTAGTATTTACAGTAGCAGAGCAAAGTCGTTCAGTTGTGAGCGCACTCCAGCTGGCTCGGCTCTCCTTCAGAGGTGAAAAGCAGGCGCATATTGGAACACACTGTAGGTGTGTGGAGAAGCGCACTTGCAGGATTTGAATATCGCCTAACGGGAGGCGTGTTCGCGCCGTCGGCGTGGACTCCGGGTTGGCGCAGGTGGCATCTGGGTGGCAGACGTTGGTGGATTTCACCTGATAACAGCGCGAACTACAATTTTATTTCGTCACAAGGGCCAAAGCACGAGAAAGATAATGAAGACACTGTGTATTGAAACTGGGACGAGTGTACCAGCAAGCCGTCACTTGCTCTTCTCGGAAACAATTTCGGTTTCTAAAGGAGAACATGTCCTTCGGCTACAGTCTACCGGCTTTCTCGCTTTCTGTACCATATGTTAGTTAAATATCTGAGTTTCGTTAGTTAGCCTAAGAGTTTAGTTTCGTGCTTTCGTTGCACCCGGTGGGTCCTTCTCGCATGTATGGTTTTAATGAGGGCAGGATGTTCAGTATACTTGACATTTTCATTCGAATGCGCTGTTACTTCCCATTACTTGTTTTCTCCCACCAAAGGCCGCAGGTCCGACTCCTACCAAAGATCGTGGGTTCGATTGATCTAAGTAAATATCTTAATTATTGGAGCCTAAAGTTTGCCTTAATTAACACCAAAGGTAGTGGGCTCGACTGTCGACCTTCACGATGTCAAGTGAAAACCAACTTGGAGATATGGCCGGTTCTCCCATATCGCCATGTTAGGTCATGGATTCGAGTGCCTTAACCAACTTCGCCTTAATCACCGCCGCAGGTCGCAGGTTCGTCTCCCGCGATAGGTCGAGGGTTCGACTCCGTATGAATTTAGCTGCCATAATGCCGGACATCGGATTTTTGGATCCACGAGCCATCTAAGGCTTTCGACTTAATACATTTATGTTGTACATTTATGTTGGGTTAAGCGTCGGGTTAATTGAGGAGAGCTCGATCTGTGCAAGTCAGGCCACCGGAATAACCGCCCAGCGCGGTCGACCGGTTCATCAAAATTGACTAGTTTGACGAAATCAATCACCCACTTTTCTCGTAAATAACCGGCATAACGAGAACCGTAGCGATAAACGTTTCGCCCATTCTACCGCAGATGTGGTCTCACGCCCTGTACGTGTCGTTGGAGAGCGTAGGCGTCACTGGGACCATCTACATGGGCATCGAACGACTGAACTGCTTCGGGAACAGACTCCAAGAGTGAGAAGGCGTACAATATATTATTGCGCTTGCGGCTGGAAATGTACGCGAAGAATACCAAGCTGGTACGCGCAGGCCTATATTGTAGTTGACACTCGCTTGCTTGCTCCTATATTTTATGAATCTCTTAAGAGCAACAATGATGAAGAAATGTGTTACGACCAGGCGGAAAACAGCCGCCATAATGAAATACAGGTGCAGCAAAATGGTACATCGCGTAAAAATATTACATACATACATACATACATACATACATACATACATACATACATACATACATACATACATACATACATACATACATACATACATACATACATACATACATACATACATACATACATACATACATACATACATACATACATACATACATACATACATACATACATACATACATACATACATACATACATACATACATACATACATACATACATACATACATACATACATACATACATACATACATACATACATACATACATACATACATACATACATACATACATACATACATACATACATACATACATACATACATACATACATACATACATACATACATACATACATACATACATACATACATACATACATACATCAGCGTTCCTGGCACCTGCATTTCCTGGAATTATATAAAGTTTCCTTTTCAACTCGTTGCAGAAATACCTCCATGCTCCACCTGAACGATTTAAAATAGCTGTCATGAACCTGTACGATTCCACTTGATAAAGACTGGCGTCCGGCTGAATATATAACCTATAATTACAAATTCAAACAAGTTGGCCTTTACATTTTTGTTGTGTCATCGCCCAAGGACGTCGCGACGAATGGCTATTTGCAGAAACGTGTCGTATTAAAAAAATGCTTACACTAGCTGTACTCCCGCATTGTGCGGAGGGTGCGTTTTATCGGCACGTCCACGCGTCTTCTCCCATCACAGGGACGTGATGTTCGTCCTGGTGGCGGACACGGCGAGCAAGGGCCTCGGCACGGTCGTCTCGTTCCTATTCCTGGGCCACTTGTCGCACACGACGGGCATCGGCGTGCACATGCTAATCGACGCAGGTGCGCGGTCGTTGTCAGGGCGACGCCCTCGTGCATTCCGCTTTCGCATCATGTACTGCGGGTAGGACAAAGAGGGATTGACGAAAAGAATCGGCAGACCTCAAGGGGCCACACGACGAGTTCTCTTCAAAACTGAGGACAAACTGAAGCGAGTGCTCTAGGCAATTGTACGAAGATCATCCCCGAAGGAAAAAAGAAAGAGGGCTTAATAGAGAGTTTTAGCTAGTTCGTACATGTATTACCGCTTGCGGAATCCCGGATGACAGGAAAGCAACGTGAAGATATTACTGCAATGATTTGCGGTATTCTAGGTAAATGGTGGTGTAAAGCGTTGACAGTGACATAATCGTTAACGTGCAGTCCTTTTATGATTTTCCTGCGACGAGGAAACTCACGCGACAGAAAAAAATTTCGGAAGCATTGAGATTGGGCAAAACGTCACAAGATGTCGCTACCAGCTTCGCTACCGTAGTGACGTACAGGGGACCGGTAATCCCTGAACGATAAGAAGCTTATGAACAAGCTAAAGCTCTCTGATAAAACAACAACAACAGGAGATATAAAGAGTGCAATGTTTACCTTCCAATGTTTACCTTGTGTTGTCACGATGCCCTGCCTCACTGCCCCAGTCTTACTTTTTCATCTTTCTTCGGTGCACTTGTGGAAACCCTTCAAGGTTGCCGTCTGACAAAGGTGCCCTGTAGTGGCAAAAGAGCGATTGCAGGGCGGGTGGACTGCGTTAACAACCGCCACTTCCCCGTTTGCTATAAGACCAGGGGGGGGAGGGTGCACGGGGGCGCGACCTTTCGCTCGGAAGTGACTCAAGAGTCACCAACAATTGCTAATGCCTACGGGTTGTCTCGTCCTGGTCTATGACGTCGTAGGTTGGACATGAGAGAAATGGGCCTCTAAAGCTTCAGGTGAGAGTGAAGGATCTTTTATGCAAGATTGTGGGCCAACCTACTGCATACAGCGGAGCATTTGGCTTGCGTGTCTTGCGTGTTCGTAACAGCGATGTCTACAGATCGCGAACGTTCTCCAACAGTGTTCAAGGAGTGTTGATGTGCCCGTTAGAGATTCCTGCGAAAATTAGCTCACTTAATGCGCCTTGACAAGCTCCAACGACTTCTATGAGATGAACACAATGTAGTGTTCACTACAGTATA
>NC_134575.1:10445849-10473349 GCF_050947875.1 Dermacentor variabilis | reverse complement strand
ATACTAGCCCCTTCAAAGCAATCACATAAAGCGTAGCACCATATGCAGGTTGTCGCGACGAGGTTTCCGCAGAGGGTGAATAAGAAAAAAAAGATAAAAGCTATTGATGCAAATTTCTTGCCTCCAGTTATTCGTTCTAATAACCAGTTCTTCGTTAATTAATAACATACAATCTGCTTAACTAACTTAGCTAGGCTGATATTTTCCTGTACATCAATTGTGAAGCTCATGACCAGACTAAGTAAATCATAGACAAATTTTATTTCTTCTTTTTTTTTCTTGACAAGCGAACATTGAAAAATGCAAAGTGGATGCGGTGTGACATGATTACTTAGGTACCCTTTCTTTCCCTCGTTTCTATTCTTTTATTAGGAAATTGTGGCAAATGAAAACTACGAACAAACTACGCAAGGATGAACTCGTCAGAAACACCCTGGTATAACTATTCACCCAAAAAGACTCTAATCGGCATTTCAGGCATTAATTAGGCGTTTGATGCACTGCGCACGGGATAGTTAGTTTTGTTTTCCAACCACTCACGATGGAGCACACACTGGCTCCAGGAGTACACCGTTGTTATCAGCAGGGGAAAGATTACGAACCACCGTGGTAGGTTTGTGGGTATGGCGTTGAGCTGCTAAGCACGAGGTCGTGAGGTCAAATGCCGTCCACGACGGCTGCGTTATGTTGAGGGCAAAATTTAAAAAAAATGACCGCCTGCCGTGCGTAAGGTTCATGCTAAAGAACCCCAGGTGGTCAAAAATTGTCGCGGAGTCCTCCAGTACGATGTGTCTCATAACTGAATGATAGTTTTGCCCCGTAAAACCTCAGATTTTTTTGTTTTGTGTTGAAACAAAGATGGCTACGTTCCCGTACAGCAGTATTTAATTTTTTTTATTTACTGCAATGGTGCCTTTAGTTTCACATACAGTGGAATACTCACATAAAGCTTGGTATTCTGGACCGATACAAACTAATAAAGCAAACCAGATCTTTGTACGCCCGAACTCTACTCTTCTTATTTTTTTTCACTGTCTCTTCATTTTTCTCTGAATACTTCAGGAAAACATGGCTGCCGACAAGCGAGACGTCGGTGTTGGCTTGTAAAGCACGGGGACGTTTCTCCGAAGTTGTTACTACGCTACGACAGGGCTACCGGTAAACCTGTTCGCGAACTTGTTCCGCAGTGCGACAGCCGTCCACAATCAGATACTTAAGGACTGGAGTGACGTTGTTGTCTTTTTCATCTTCGTTTTTTACTTGAACTGCGTGTAGGATCATACGGGGACGCAAAACACGCTTTCTAGACCTAAAAAACATTGCTTTCGAGGACCAAAAAGCAATGCATTACATGAAGCACGTAAAATAAAAAGTAACAAAAATAACCGATACTCAGGGGCTCAGATTATGGTTAGTTACAACCACATAAGCTAACTAAACACATTAAGCCAACAGACAATGTAGACAAGAAAACAGAGCCAACCACATGCTTTTTTTTTAAATTGAAAACAAACGAATAATAAGGAAATGAGAAAATAAAAGAGGACAGAAAGTAGTCTTGCCAATGGTGGGGGACAAACCGACACGCTCCTCAGTCAAGGTGTGGTGTTCCACAAACTGAGCTGTGGTAACGGCTGTCTTACAATACATTTTCTTGCGTTTGCGTACGCGTATTAGATATCGTCCTGAGAGTCCACCACTAACGGCCATGACGCCTTGTGTGGAACAACGTTTCAGTCTGAGGCATCATGCATTACGGGACCATAGTAGCAGCAAACTGGTCAATAAAGTGGCCTCTTATGCTACATCATGGCATTAACACCACCAAAGTCGCTACCCTCAATACGCACTGAATACCGACGATGCGGACAGCATGACACATTAATAAATAAGGCAAGATAATAACCGCCTATAAAAGACGAAACAAGACTGACATTTGAAAGTTAATACTTATTAGTTGAATGTACGTACTTTTCTCGTAGTAGAGGCAGTAAGAATGCATACTTTACGTTAGTGGTAAGAGCATTCTACTTTCTCATGTCAGGATGTTCCGCTAACTTGAATAGCTTGAGTAACATTTAATTTGGATTAAAAACAAACCAATGTGGCATTGATATCCTTAGAGTGGTGAGAGATGCGGTGGCAAAGACGGTGGGATAACAAAGGTGGCGGAAGGTTAGCTACTCTGTACCGAGGGAAAGGAGAAACCGAAAAAAAAGGACACGTATAAAAATTGACCAGGCACCCCCCCCCCCCCTGCCCCACCCAGAAGAAAAGTAGATATGCACGCACAAATGGACTATCACCAAGCAGGTACGGGTGGTCGCGCGATTAGTGGAAATGCAAGGACTGCACAATCCCTGCACAAATAATGCAGAGCTCTAAACTCTGAACGAGGCTAACGCGCGCCGCAATACGGTATACCCGGGCGGATAAGCCGGCCTCGTCGAGCTCCTTCCTCGTGCTTCATCCGGGTGTCGCACTCGGCCGGAGGCGACTCCTAATCCTCGCTTCCGCCACATCTTCTCAGTCCGGCCGAAGCGGTCATCCATGCGACTGGACTGGCATCTGCAGCGCTCGTCGGGGACATCACTTCTCCATGGTCAGAATCATCTCCGAGTCACTGGTATTCGAGCACTTAATCTTTTCTTATTACTTCTTCGTTTATTCTCTCTCTCTTCTTTCTGTCTCTTTTCCGAGATCCTCCTCGCTTCCTATCTCTTCGTGTTATGTGCATCCTAGCGGCTTCGTTTTCCCCATTCGTTTTTGCTTACACGAAGCGGCGTTTCCACTCCAATGTACTGTGGTCTCTCCCTGATTATTGCTGTAAGTCTCGCAACTGGTCGCGATACCATGAGATAATGGCCTCCGAGAAAAGCGAACAAGGGGTGGGGGGGGGGGAGGAAGAAGTGGGTGCGTGACTTTCTCTCCGAACACGAAGCAGTGTCGTGTGAAGAAGAAACAAAGTAAAGAAGTATGACAACAAAACGAATTCACTTGAAATGCGATCTGATGGAGCAAAAGACAGAAAATCAAGAAAAAAAGACCGGAAGGCAGGCCTATATATCGAAATTGTGCTAGACAACCTAGGCCAGTCAGCCGTTCTAGTGTTGATTTCTTTCGTGCTACTTTATGTTCCTCGAAAGTGTTCAATGCGCTATAACAAATAAGGGCATCCCAGTTTATCACTTTCTCTTTGCTTTCTTCATGTTGCCTCTGCACATCTTCGGACGCCCGCCCCGAAATGTGTTTCCTGCCCATCTTCCTTTTTTGATTCATTCATTTTATATTTGTGTTCGTTTCTCCCTTACGATCCACTGGAATTTGGTTTCTTCCGTACAGATTGATCATGGTGTGTTAGGCGCCAAGCAGAACACCACCGGAAGAGGACATGCCATTAACCGTCCTGTTCTATTCGTGTTCTGCTTGGCTCCTAAGATTCCACAATGATTCCTTTCTTCTTTCATCCATTCCTTTTTTCGCCCTTCATTGTTTTCTTGATTCATCCCAATCCTGCCTTCCTTTATTCATATATTCCTTACTTCACCTGATTATTCTTCCATTCATATTTTCTTCCTTCAATCAGTCCTCCTTTCTTTTATTCATTACTAACCTTTATTTTATTTCTTAATTTGGACCATACTGGCTTCCTCCGGGAGGCTCCTGCTCACCCTTCCTTGGACCCATCGTGCAGCTGTTGCACAAATCTGGTTGAGTTCGTAACAGCAACGGTAGAACATACACTAACAACGCTAAAGGGACAAGGCACAACAAATACGCGAGTTCGAAGCCGCTGGCTGTGTACGCACTGTTGATATATGCCGCATTTCGTTCATTCCCTTTTGGTATATTTCTTTCCTGTATATTTGCTTCTACCTTTAGCATTGGGCGCTTTTGACTACCGAGAGGCATACCGGGGGGCCAGTCAACAACTTGGAATACGAGCCCGACTTAATAAGGTCATGGTGGGGATACAAAAAAAAAAGCCATTGGGTGCCGTAAAACAACCCGACAGCCCGTGCACTGGCACTGAGCAGAGGCCGCGAGGCTCGTAAAAGTTAATAGCGAGTCCTTTCCGCGCGTTCCTTTCAACCACCCTTCTGAGAAACAGGTGCCTGCCAAGGTTTTGTTGTCTGGCGGCGTGCCCGCCCGTGCCACGTACTAGCAGCCACCGTTGCTCACAGCTTTGTATTGCCCCTCGCGCCCGCAGTGTGGCGCCACTGGCGCTTTGCTGACAGCGCCACCAGCGAAGGAAGTGATCTCGAGTGGACAGGAAAAAAAGAGGGAGGGGGATGAGAAAGGAAAGAAGCGAGAACTCTGCAGTCATCATGGTATCGTAGCACATATAAATTGTATTATACATTATTAGCACTATTATATGATTTATACTCGTATAATTACTTAAAGTGGTTCTCAGTCTTTTCTTTCTTTTTCTTGAAACTTTCACGAAATCCTTAGTGGTCCTGCGCAACTTGCATGTGATCTTTTGTAGTCCTTCTTCTTGAGTAGCTGCTGTACAATGGAAGCCCACGAGAGAAAAGGCGGGTGTACCATAATTTATTAGCAAAAGTGCGGTGACCATAAACTTCTCTTCTTCTGATTGCCGCAGCTCGCTGTACGGCAGCATGGCTCGCGCTGTCCGTCGAACTCATTCGTGCTCGACGGGTTCCTTGTACCTCTGCATCCTTCCCTACTTTGCTCGACAGGGACGTTTCCTGTCGGCACTCACTATATCTTTATCGACGCCGTACTGACGAAATCTGGAAAGTTCTGTTGGCCTAGGTGGTTTGACATGGCGCTATGTTGCAACGCAGGAACGGGACAACCCCCATAGACAAGCAAGACAAGATTGAGCCCTGTGCGTAATATATAACCTATAATCATAGAGAAAGAAATGCTCCCTGGAAAATCTCGCTTGTCTCAGAAAGGGACCAACCTTTACTGCATACACACCGATCGAAAAAAAAAAACCCCGGAAGTCCCATATATACAGTATGAAAATGCGACCTATAGAAATCCCTTCTGAAAACCCCCGTGCTTGTATGATTGAGAGGAAGGGGAACCTAAGGGCTCGATTTTTTGCTAGTGGCAACCGTATATTAAGCCTATCCTCTCCCTCTGTCTTATCTTTCTATTCCTTCTTTCGGTGACGGTGACCAACCAGACGCAGTTAACACAGTTCACGCAATTCAGGCTAACATCCGTGCCTTCTCTCTTTATTTTCCTTCTCCTCCTCCTCCAACAGTGAATGAAGCGAAGAAAAGCATAGGGGAAAATACTTGTCGATCTTATTTCAAGTTTAGAGGTAATAGGGAACTGAACGTGTTCCCATATATCGTACAGGGCATGTCCCCATATGATATACCGGAATGTACGGGGTACTATATGGGGAAACTATATGTTCATTTGGGTTTATTCTACAGGGGCTTATCCATTTTTTTTCGATAGGAATATTGTTTGTCCATGAAATATATTTAAGTTTCTTTGTGACAGTGCGAAACGGACGCAACCCTGACGCACTTATCACCAAACCCGGCAATTTCTCTTGCCTCTATTATCTCTCGAGTAAACATGTGGCAATTTCTAGCAGTACTTTCGCTTCTTTATCAAACCTCAGAGTACTTTCGCACTACCTGCAGTGCAAGATGCCGCGAGAAAGCTTTCGGGACAGCATAGCTATACTCTTTAGGTCGCTCACTGAGGCCCCTGCCAGTTCGACTTGCGTAGGCCTTAGCCACAGGAAAGTGGGACAGCGTAAAAGGGAATAAATCTCTTCTCTTGTGATTGTATCGCTTTTTTTTACGCTGGAACAAAGCATGACAAAACGTGTTCGGCGCAGGGTGCCTGCTTTCTCACAATTTTCGTGACGTCACGCGGCCTCACTTATTCACTTCCTATCCCCCCAGGCTCGCATAAGCTAGGGTATTTCTCAGCGGTAGCCTGTAAGGTATATTGGCCTTTCCCTCTTTGAACCATCCTACTTCGGACGTGACCATTAGTTCTTCCGTAGGTCGCGCTGTAAGGCTTACTATACCTTGTTCAACGCCAGCAGCTGCTTCGGGTATCCGTGTGGACAATGTGTAACGGTTTCTCCAACGCTCCTTGCAGAGCGGTAAAGCAGCAAGAAACAACAAAGAATTAAGGGTAAAAGCAGACAAATTCAGGCTGCTACTTGAAAACAAATATGCTGCCTTAGAACAGAGAAATGACGATATAGAGCTAATGATTGAAACCGTAACTAGGTTGACTTCAGAGGCAGCAATTGAAGTGGGAGGCAAGGCACCAAGGCAACCAGTAGGCAAGCTCTCCTAAGTAATAAATAAAGAAACGACAAAAAATGATATTGTCCAACTCGAGAGATAGGATAGAATTCGTTGAACTGTCGAAACTGATCAACAAGGCGAAAATAAGGGATATTCGAAATTATAACGTGAGAAAGACTGAAGAAGCAGAAAAAAATACTCGCAGCCGGAAATAGGTGAAAAAGAATCTTAGCATAAGACAAACCAAGATGTATGCACTGAAAGATAAGCAGGGTGACATCATCAACAATCTCGAAGATATAGTAAAAGCAGCGGAAGAATTATATGTTGACCTGTACAGTAGCCAGAGGAGTCAGGATACCTCAATTAGAAACAATAATCAACAGGGTACAGCAGCTCCTCCTACAATTAGCGCTGAAGCCAGAAGGGCCTTGCAAGACATAAAACGAGAAAGAGCGTCAGGAGAAGATAGAATAACATTCCATTTAATCAAATATGGAGGAGACATAATGCTTGAAAAACTGGTGGCTCTTTATACGAAGTGTCTATCGACTGCAAGGGTCCCAGAAAACTAGAAGAATGCAAACATTATACTATACCACAATAAGGAAGACATTAAAGAATTGAAAAATTATAGGCTCATTTGCTTACTCCCAGTATTATATAAAATATTTACCAAAATATTCTCCAATAGAATAACGGCAACATTGGACTTTAGTAAACCAAGGGAACAGGCTGGCTTCAGGAAGGGTACTCTGCAATGGATCACATCCATCTCATCAATCAGGTTATCGAGAAATCCGCAGAGTACAATAAGCCTCTCTATATGGTTTTCATAGATTACGAAAAGGCATTTGACTCAGTAGAGATACCAGCACTCATAGAGGCATTACGTAATTAAGGAGCACAGAACGCTTACGTAAATACCTTGGAAAATATCCACAGAGGTTCTACAGCTACCTTAATTCTACACAAGAAAAGCAGGAAAGATGCCTATAAAGAAAGGGGTCAGACAGGGAGACACAATATCTCCAATTATATTCACTGAGTGCTTAGAAGTATCCAAGCTATTAAACTGGGAAGGCTTAGGAGTAAAGATCGACGGCGAATATTTCAGCAATCTTCGGTTTGCCGATGACATTATTCTATTCAGCAACAATGCAGACGAGTTACAAAAATGATTCAGGTCCTTAACAGAGAGAGTGTAAGAGTGGGGTTGAAGATTAATATGCAGAAGACAAAGATAATGATAAATGGTTACACTAGAAGCATAGCGCGGGCAGGACGAACGACAAAGACTAGACAGGACAAGCTCTACCAACCAGCCCAAGCCTATACTGTTCCGAAGATAATGATAAATAGCCGGGCAAAGGAACAAGAGTTCAGGATCGCCAGTAGACCTCTAGAGTCTGTGAAGGAGTACGTTTACCTAGGTCAATTAATCACAGGGAACCCTGATATTCACAGAAGAATAAAAATGGGTTGGATCGCATACAACAGACATTGCCAGCTCCTGAATGGAAGCTTACCATTATCATTGAAAAGGAAGGTGTACAATCAGTGAATTTTACGAGTGCTGATATATGGGTCAGAAACTTTGAGACTGATAAAGAAGCTTGATAACAAGTTAAGGACCGCGCAAAGAGCGATGGAACGAAGATTGGTAGGCATAACTTTAAGAAACAGAAACAGAGCGGTTTGGATCAGTGAGCAAACGGGTATAGACGAGAATCTAATTGACATCAAGAGGAAAAAATGGAGCTGGGCAGGTAATGTAATTCGCCGGTTAGATAACCGTTACATCATTAGGGTTGCATTAGAGAGAGAGAAAGAGAGAGAGAGCAAGGGCAGGAAACAAACGAGCACCCGGTTTGCTAACCTACACTGGGGGTGGGGGAAGGGGAATAGAAAGAGGAAAAGAGGGAGATAGTGAGTACTGAGCGCGTGTAGGAGAATGTGCAGGGACACTGCAAACGGTCTCTTAAGCCGCTGCCCTTCAAGTTGTGTACGAGTGCACTGACCGTTTTTCGTGCCAGTGACGGGTGTACGCCGCATTAGAAGATACCGCATAACACTGCACGTGGCACCTGACTCAAAGGTGTTTGTTGCTACTTTCCCCTCCATTGCTGCTGCCTGTAAACACTGGACAAAAAGATCAGCCGCACCACTGTTACGTTCATCTAAAAGTAAGAGTATGTCAGCTACTTTTAGGTTTGACAGCGTACACATTTCGAAACGTTACCCTGTGTTGCAGTGCTCCTGAATCTGTACGGGCGCACTAATCATGCCACGTACGCGCTTCGTTCAACGTCATTCTGGAAAAGCCATTTACAGAAGGCTAGCGGCGCTCAAACTCGGTGCCGCCCGTTAACTGCGAAAGCGGCTTCCCGGTCAGGCACACAACTCCAAATAAGGTTAACATAGCAACGAGGCAATCACGCCGGCAAGTCCCAGTAACGATTCATAAAATCGAGTCATTACAAAAGCCATTCCAGTGATCAACTGAACGTGTGCTTCGGTTGCCCTTCGCGTTCAGAGCGTCCGGCGCTTGTATAGGAATTTATGGAGCGAGCAAACAAGACTCTGAGAATGGTGGCGTCTGTGCGCATATTTCGGAGGTGACAGTGGGCACTGCGCTCACATAACACAGCCCGCTTTGTCTAAAAAACCACAGGTGACGTTGATATGAGAGTACAACAGTATGAAGCAGCAGCTAGACAGCATAAGTAACTTATACATATATTCAAAATATGTGTCAGGTGTTCATCAGGTATAGAAATGCCACGTGGATGTTGACGTATAGTCAGCGAATGTATGACTTCAATAATTCTGTCACATTGCAGTCACTCAAATGAAGAAGGACCTGTGAGTTTCGTTTTTTCGTCTTTAATTGCGTTCAGTTCCCAGCTTATTGGAACCGCCACAGCCCGGTGTCGAACCCGTAACCCCGTGCTCGGCAGCAGCCCTCCATACAGTCGCTGAGTCACGAGTGGGTGACTGATTGAGTGGATGTTTTTCATTAATTCGCTCATTCACAAAACCAGTGAACGATGCCCTCAGGACATGAGTGTACCCCCATCCAAAATAGGCCAGGCCTGATCGGCTTCGATGCGCAGTATCTTTTAACTCCAATGCTGTGCCTCTTAATGGGTTATTTTTATTTGACCCTTCCCCGCCACCTAGGCACATAGTTCTCGCGCCGATGCGAAGCTACAGCCCCAGAGGTACACGGCGCCAGATTGCTCAAAATGTCACCAAAAAAGGAGAACTAAATCGGTTTAGACTCATGCAGCACTCTTCCAACACTCTATTTTCGCTAATTTCGCGGTAATGAATTGATTCATAGAAAGAAACCACAGTTATTTTTTCTTTAGTTTCACGCATGGGCGTCATAGCCGGTTCGTCGATATGACGTCACTCACTTCAATGTAATTTTTTTTTCGTATTTCAGCCCTTGTGGCTCGGTAAATGTTTTCGACAATTGCTGAGTTCAGCCTTTGTCTCCATTAGAATAAACCACAGTCCATATTCGTCGATTAAAAAGAAAATAACTATAAAGCCAAGCGATGCCATCAAAATTCCTGACGTCACGGTGAGTTGGTGTGAAAATACAAAGGTGACGCCACTACTGGTCTTTCGTTACAGCGTCTATTCTGACTTATCGAGACTCTTCTCAAAATATGAGTGGCGCTCCCAACATTATGAAAGGATAACTTACTAATACATCTCAAATAGTTTTGTTTTTTCAGTGTTCCTTTAATGCAAAGCATTCAATAGATTTTCCAGCCAATTGGCGACTCTGATTCATCTGGCCTCGTTTGCGGCATCTTCAATTTAAAAAAAAAAGAAATGTGTCTGCTATATATAGCTATATATAAGGCCTAAATTTGACGAACCAACTTTATAAGAAGCGTCTTTACTGCCGTTCACTGCTCTAACCATCTAATAATCACTCTCTAGCGTCCTGCGTTCTGTAGACATCGCAGGCACTTTTTCGTCATCTCTGCCTCCCCACAGGCCTCCATCTGCTTGTGCTTATTGTATAGTGTTCGTCTATGCGGCCCGCCTAGTAGGTCCGGATGTAGGCTTAGCTGCCTTATGAAACGTGTGTCCCCCCCCTCCCCCCCCCCTAGAGCTTTTCTCCACACGTGCGTCAGACGGTGTGCGCTCGGCTTATGGAAAACAAATCGCGCTTCTATAAACGAATTCCGAGTCAGCGCTCACTCTCTGCCGAGTGGCGGGTAGAGCGGCATCCTGGCGGGATCTGGATCAATAAACCTAACAATAAGCGAAAAAAGGGAGAGAGAGAGGAACGCCCGAGGACGCTCTAATCTGGGCAACGCAGGCGCGCCCATCGGCACGCTTTATTTAGAATTTTTTTGGCTCTCCTGTCTCTGAAGCGTGATCGCGTGTGAACACTGCGGTGAGCCGCTGTGTGCTGCCGGAGGCGGAGAGATGCGCACCGACGAGAAATGACCGCACGTCGTGGGCCAAGCAAGAAAAAAAAAGGGGGGGAGGGGAGGCGAAAAAACAGCGACGAGACGATGCAGGATTCGCGGCCGAAAATGTTTTGACGGCAGCTAGAGCAGCGCAGCGCTGTAGATCCTGCGCATTGTTCCCTCGCAGTATTGAATGTGGCCTAGCTCGCACACATCGATACACATTGAGTGCTCGCCTTAGGACTACGCACTCGAACAGTCGTCTACTGTCGCGAAGTCGGGAATAGCGAACAGACGAAAGGATTGTGTACAAATCCCGCATGGTCCCCGCAACAAAAAAGAAAACGTTTGAATCCAGAGACCAAGGGGGAAGTGTGAGGCAACGCATACCTGAGATGGATCGCTTAAGAAAGCTACGGTGGCTTATAGAGCAATACTCAAATGTTGCGCATGGAAGAGCTAACGTCGGCTTACTTTACCGTATTGCTAAACAACTCCATTTTATTTGGGATGGAAGGTGTCCCATGGAAAGGGAACTAATCGGCGAAGCGGAGAATGTGATAGGCAACGCTTCCTTCATATTGTCAAGCAGTTCAGCTGAGCATGAAATGGCTAACTTTTTGAATTATTCATACGTCGTAAATGCAGAACGAAAAGACAGCGCTACATGTTTTGTTCAGACCGCTAAAATTACCTAGTATATATATCGTTACTTCTGCGTCACTGCATGCATTTACTCGAACAGATTGTGGAGTGAACAGAAATGATAAACCCCTGCAAGTCACAAGCACAACGCAAGCAGCGCTGTAAACCCAGAGAGAAGGTCATAAATAATGTAGAGAAAAAAATATTTAAATGCTGCCGGTAAACCAATGGGCGGATGCGCGCCGTGCGCAGTGCAGCCGTCTCGCTTTCTTCCGGTAACCATGAGCAGGCGATGAAACAGCCGAGCCAGCTAGATACTGAAATACTTTGAGAGCCTATCGTTTTTAACGTTACCGGTCTTGAAATATAAGTGACAGAAAAAGTAGTGGTTCTTGCTAAAAATTGCTGTTGGAATTATGTCTCGGGCACGCAAGGCCTTTTGCATCGTTTAGAGAAGAAAGAGCCATTTGCCGCCTTTCTTAAGAGACAAAAATATTTATTTAGGTTCGATGAAAAGACTTCAGTAGGAAGGCGATCGTTAGAATGCCGACACCTTCAGCCTACGAGCCTATGGAGTAGATAACCACCTGAAGGAGCACTATAAACTATTGAAGATGAGTAGTTGAATGTCGCAGCATCCACGCAGAAGTAAGCGTAGCCTAGGTAGTCAACCTGAAGCCTCAGTTCTTAAAGTGTCTAGAAAACGCGAATGGATCTCTGGTGGATACCTTTGCAAAACAGTGGGAAGCCTGGTAGTGAAAAGATGACGAAAAGGGGGGCGCACAATAAAGGACCTTTCTTAATGCAATGACATAGCTTAGAATATCAAGATACTTAAATGAAATATTTCTTGTTGAAATGAATAATAGGAGAGGTTGGCGCCTTATGGCAGTACCGTCTACTCCTTGTCACTTGGCAAAGGAAACAAATATGCGCAGAAAGGAAGAATAATGTCACAAAATATGGTACTTAGTAGAACAGCAGATAAATAAAAACTATACAGTCCAACAGTATATATGGACTGCAAAGTGTTGTGCATGTGTTCAGTACACATACACATATATAAAGTCAGATATCTTTAATAGCCAAAACACACATATACTTACACTGAAAGCACAGAAATAAATTATATTACCTTATTGCCCAAACCCACTGATTTTCGACAACATTAAGCACTAGGGTAAAATGTCAAATGTCACCTCCATCCCAACTGGAGGCTCCTTATTGCAATGCAATGCCCAAATATCCGCTCACCCATTCATCATACGGAAGTCGTAGTGCGCACGCATAAACCGCGTATTTAAGTGACAGCATTCTACCCACTAGTTGGGATCATAGTCATAATATATGTATTATTTGCGTAGCTGAACAGACGCCAATTACCATAACATATCCACTACATACAAAATAAATGGGTTATTTATGCCAGCGCTCTGTCCATCTCAGCATGTTTCTACTTTGATCATCAATTGCAATGCATTAACCGACGACGTTGCAGCAAGAGGATTAAAAGTTCTTCAGCGGCTGCCTTCTATATAAGCGAGCAGGATAATATGCGTTGCTGACGCCCTCGGGACTTTCAAGGCGGACGCCATCTAGATTATTTGAAGCATCCGTTTAGTGAAGGTCTGGGAAGAAATAAACGAATTTTTAATGTTGTCGATGGTACATCTTTCTTTAGATGTCTTCTAAACGTAGCGAGAAGACGTCAGGTGCAATGATTGCGTAGCTTTTAATGGTAAAGCTGATTTTACCGGTATGAAGATACCTATGAAATATTCGGCATTTAATAGATTACTGCATACATGCAAACAAGATAATATCTTAAGTGCACTCTTGTGTTTCAGGCAGGTTGTTAAATTGTACGAAGAAGGAGTTAGCAACGAAGGCAGAGATGGCAAAACATACATGTTCTAGACCAGCAATATCATCTATTTAAGACGTTATCGCTGCGTTTATAACTGTAGAAAGTTTCCTGATAGTATGCTTTCGTAACAACTACACTTTTATTATTGGCTATTTGAAAAAAGGAATCTCCATCTCAGTTTTCTTAGTCGGCAGTACAGTGTTCCCGAGTTCATGTTATATTTCACCACGGAGATGCTCTCCTGCCGGATAGCTTTATTTGATACATACGTGTGGAAAAAAAAAAGATACAAACAAGGATTATGTTGAATGGGTACTGTGTATGCATGCCTCTTTTCTTATTCAATAAATAGATGTTAGCTGCACTTCAGTGTTCATGGTTCTCAATATGGCATGTGTCTTTCGCATCGGTTTGATTAATTGTCTGCTAGATAAAAAAATTAGGAAAAACCAACTTTCACCCAACATTCAAACGACAGGAATCCTGGATTTCGGCACCCCAAGATGAGCAGGACTCAATATTTAGCCAAAAATATGTCGCAGGTGTAATCGTTTTTGAAGACAAATTCTTCCTAGCTGACTTCACGCAGGCTTGGCATATCTGGGATCTGGGTATTTTATAACAACTTTCAATTATATAAACGGCCCTTTCGCGTTTTCAGAACGTCGCAGCGACTCACAAATGGCATCGAGATGCAGGTCTCAACGAGCCGAAAAAGCCAGAAATAATCGCAGAATATGAAAAACTAAAGGTGCTGGCGAAATTAGCGCCAATAAAGTTGGAAATTAACCACATCTCATTATACTTCTGTAAAAACTGCACCGTTGTAGATATGAGCGTGTTGAGGCAAAGCTTTTGTACGGCACACTTCCGGGAAATGGACCGAGTGGACACACTCTTGGACTAAGCACGGCTCCCACGAGTCAATGCGGCTTCACCGATTGCCCACAGGAAGCAACAATAATTCGCAGAGTAATTAAAAGCAACGGCATGGACGTAATTAGTCGAAAATTAGCCACATTGCACCGTACATTGCATCATCTCAAGGATGAGAAGGTATCAATGATATATCAATATTACACGAAATGAGCGAATAATAAACATGAAAAAGGGACTGAAAGAGACTGAATAGATGTATACCGTGGGATCTATTGTATTGGAGACATTTTTTTAAAGTAGAATTTAACCGGCACGATAACGTTTTCATCACTATTCGTTCTTTCCGCGCTGCGGTCACAGATGACCCAGTAGCCATCGTAGTCGGTTCACTAATTAACTAACATGTTTAATTAGGTTATTAATTATTCATTTTAACACAAACGTTGCAATGATAGTATTGCAAGAGGACGTCGCAGGAAACGAGAACAGCTTACGCGGTTTTAAAGACGTCATCTGTCGGTGAGTTATTCGCGAGCGAAAATTCGTCTTTTGTCGTTGCGACATTGAACGCAGGAAGAGCGCTGAAAGCCCAGCTCACGTTTTCTTGACACCATCGCGACGAAGAGCAGCTCATTCTAATGAGCTGCTAAGGCATGCAATTAGTGGTCTCGTCTTTGTAGTGCAAGCGACGGCAAGTCGTCGAGACGGGATCTTCGCGAGATAAGATTACGACAGGCGCGCACAGGTGGTCAGCCCGTTGACGGAAAGAAACAAAACAAGGCGGGAAGCATCACGTGGGCTGTTCTTCGGGCGCACTGCGTGCGTCCACTTTCGGTATCGGAGAGACAAAAGGCGAATTTTCGCCCATGAACATCGCAGAAAAGCACTTCTTTATTTATATATTTATTTATTTCTACAACTGCGTCAATCGATGTTGCCTCTTACGGCGTCCTCCTCCAATATTGTCACTACAGCGTTGGGGTTAGAAGCTGTAATTAATAAGTTAAATTATTGATCTGAGTTGATTATCGAACGGGCTGCGACGACTGCTCATCCATCTGGTACCCGCTGTGCTGAAAGAACGAATACTCAAGAACGCATCATCGCATCCATTAAATACCATTTCTTTTAGAAATCTGCTTCCATTAAGATAGATCGCAGCGTATAATCGATGTATATACATATAATCGTTTGAACCACTATGTACGGTGACCCTGTCGACCTTATCGTCGACAGTAGGCTGATTTTTTCTTGAGTAACGAATGTGGGATATTGAAATAGCCGGATCTGGACGTAGCCTACCTTCCCTTGCTTCTAGACTCAAATAAAAAAAAACATTTTCCTTTTTAACTGCTTCAGGGAACTAACTTTGTTGTTTTTGTTGACGCCGTCTGGTGGGTACGTGCAAAGGGCATATGCCAGTGAGGGGGCGAGCCATGGACCCCAATGTCAATTAGATCAAATCCAATTTAAATAATTTGAGCTTAAGCTAGGAAGAACGAAGCGTGCTCGCTATTAGACCCTTTCTTTCGCCCTGTCTTTCAGTTCTCTCACTTTATGTTTTTGTGTAGTGCAGGGTAGCAAACCGGACACGCTTATGGTTAACCTCCCTGCCTTTTCTTTGTTCTCTATCTCTCATAAATGAATGGAGCTCATTATGCAGTAGTGAGAGGATGGTTATCCACACTTCACACCGTTTTAGAGCAGTTGCTAGCATACCACGGACCCGCCGTGGTTGCTCAGTGGCTATGGTGTTGGGCTGCTGAACACGAGGTCGTGGGATCGAATCCAGGCCATGGCGGCCTCATTTCGATGGGCGCGAAAACACACGTTCACCTAGATTTAGGCGCACGTTGAAGTACCCCAGGTGGTCAAAATTTCCGGAGCCCTCCACTACCGCGTGTCTCATAATCAGAAAGTGGTTTTGGCACGTAAAACCCCATAATTTCTTTAGCATCCCATCGTTGCTAAGAGCATATGCAAAGGCAGTTCTGCGTCGCATCAAGACCCGGCCGAACTTAACGTTTACCACAGCTGACAACGACCGGACAAGGTCGTTACTTATGGAGCGCTAAACCAGATGCTTCCAAGTGCATTATTTAAAAGAAAACGTACCACACCTCTCTGTCGCAAGGTAGACTGCGTCAGAAAAAAGAAAAAGAAGCCCGAAAGCAAGTCGCCACGTTTTCAAATTCGAAGAGTAAGAGATGCAACAAAACTAACATGATGGCATGGATTCTTCATAACGCAGAAACTTTACAGGCGTTCTACCTAACTCTACTAGGACTTGAAGGTGAAGGCCCAGCGAGGCGCACCACTCTGCGCTTCCAGTACATCATATTACCGTTCGCTCGCGTCTGTATTTGGTGTATGACGTAGTAGTTCTGCGGGAACCCGCAAGGTGGAGAGAAGTAAGGAATAAAGGGAAAATCAGACATCCGCCCGATCGTAGCAGTTGCTACAAAGGAAACCCATACGGGTTCGACGAAAGAAAAGCCTCATAGTTGAAGACCCGGACCCCACCAGGACGAATTTTTCTTCAACTATGAGGCTTTTCTTTCGAGGAACCCGTATCGCTTTCCTTTGTAGCAATTGCTACGATCGGGTGGATGTCTGATTTTCCCTTTATTTATTTGGTGTATATTCACGCGTCGCATTTCGCAGTACTCAAAAGAGGCCCGTAATGTAAACGAACGGTTTGAAAAAAAAAAGAAGACGCCAGATAATAACCTACCTACTTCATAGCGGCACGGGCCCAACACGCGAGGAGCAGCGACGGCGGCTCGTTGCTCCCAGAGGAGGCATTTGCCCGGTTATGGGAAAACGTCGCGCTACGGTCGCCTCTTGGAGAGCGGCCGCCTGTGTGCCCGTAGCGGCTTCTGGGCATAGAGTCTATAGCCCACGCTGTGCGGGTTCGTAAACACCAGCGCTGATGCACTTTTTCTGCAAAAGAGGGAAGCTTGCGTTGCTCGATATATCCGGCTTCTTATTCCACGGCTCCTGCTATATATCCAGCGATATGGCTGCATTGTGGGCGAGTTTCGATGAGATTCCTTCATGGAGGGCGCGCCTTGTTTTGTGCCGGATTCGTCTAGTCGGCCGAGATTACCGCAGCATATGCTGGAGCCTCGATTGTCTGCTGCCGCGAGAATGAACAGTGGGTTCTTCTGAGTCGTTCGAACTGTGCAGCATTGTAGAGGCTACAGCTGACGCCTGCCAATCAGGAGCGGAACCCTGCGCATACGCAATGAACCCTGAGAAATGAACTTCGACGTATAGCTACTTGGTGCATATCGCGTAATCGCGCAAGACGTGAGTTAATACATAGAGTCTTGACGTACGACCGCTACTATAGATAAGAACTATCGTATGTACAGTCTTTAGAGAGTTTCAGCTTGTTCGTAAAGGCATTACGGTTTGCGAAGTACCGAGTTACCGGAGAGATCTACGGCAGCAAGAAGGCTGGTACCGTTATCTTGTGGCGCAGACGTTAACTTGAAACCATTCAAAGAAAATGATGGAGTCATCTAATATGTGCTGCTTAATTAATGGCGTAAAGCGTCAGTAGTGGCGTAATCTTCAACTTGTCGTGCTCTTATGAGTTTGTTTCTACGAGAACACACTCATTCAATACGAAGCGTTTCGAAAACACTATAGTTGGAGAAATAGTCACTAGCTCTCGCTACCAGCTTTGCTACTGCAAAACCCCTGAAACTTTCTAAAGTAGCGGCACTTTCCTCCTCCACCTTCGCTCCTCCTAGTTTCTGCTCTCTTTCGCGCTCCCTCCTCGACCGTGGCGCCACCTACTATGCTTCAGCTTAGCAGACAAGCTTTCGCAGAATGAATGCACGCATAGCAAAGCGGGCATTCACGTTGACTTTCTAGCTACGAGTACCCTCGTGTTAAGCCCTCACTAACCGAAATAATCTGCACCGTCCTCTCCAGGTGAATTCGCGGCGCGTACCAGCTATGACGCGCAAAGGCTGGCAGAGGGCGCGAACAATCGGTGCTCTGAATGTTCGGGAGAGTATTACAAGCCACAGTGCTAGTCTTCAAGCGTGCTTCTCAGTCCTCTAAGCACACGCAAAGGCTCGGAGATGGGCGCTGGTGTTATTATGTCTCTCGTGCCCCTCAAAGTCGACAAAAATACGCGAGGCCGATAATCGAGTCGGAGCTCTGCGTAAATCGAAAAGGAATCAGTTCTTTAGCGTTCGTTCGCGACGCTCCAGCGTGGTTAGAGCGCTTCACTCAAACAAAAGCATAGCGAGCTTAAGGTGACTAATTATTTTTTAGGCCTTTAAGATTACAGGCTTCATTTAAGTTTCTTTCAGGTTTCATTTCATAATACGTTAGCTCGTCCGTTCACGAAGTGACGCACGTGCCGCCGCAAAACCGAGTTGCACCATGGGTAATATAGAGGTGCGTGCATCGAGGACGGTTGCACTCACTCTGGAATAACATTTGCGAGAACTGACTTTAGTGTAGTTATGACCGAGCGAACGACTAAAGCGAGTCAATGACTGAACAGTCGACGATTCAACGAGTCAGCGAACGAGCTAGCGACTACATGTTCTGTTTCCGAGTGCTTCACCGCTGCATCTAAATCTTCGCACAGTTTAATGTTCACGCGAATGAACACGTACGTTGCAAAGACCTATGACGCTGTCGTTCGGCGAAGCTCGCTTTCAGAAGAGCACGCACGATTTAAATCGGTGCCTGTGTATCACACATCCACCGGCCGACTACCAAAGACGAACACGAACAAAGGAGGCAAACAAAGCTGTTCGCTCTAAAGAAGGTTAGTAAGTAACCAAGCAAAAGTATGGAGTTGCTTTCTTAAGATGTGTTTTAACGCTCGAGTATCAAATTTTGTCAGAAGAACTGTGCCGAATATCAAGCATTCCTAATCAAGTTTTCCTACGCAACCTCGCGTGCCCCCGAATTCAAGCCTCTTGGCGTGCATACCGATTAAGTGCACAAAATACAACCACGCAGTGCTTATATCAACAAAGTACACACATCGCGTAGGAATTGTGTTAAAACGTGCACACATATGGAAGCATGCTTTGTGAGTTCTGTCATATCTACTATGTTATGGCCCGCAGCAAATTATGCAAGCCTCGACAGATACTATATATAGTATATAGTATGGAAATCTCGCAACTTACTTCGTATAGCCGTGTGAAGGATGTCGGCCTGAAGTTCTCGCTCCCAATTTCTCGAAACCACGTCTTTATTAACCCGTCGCACTTAGCGGACGGTATCGCGAACATCGTTTTGCCTTATCTGAATATAGCTCGACATATGAAAGCGCAACAGCTCATTGTCATGAAAAACGCCGCGAAGCGATGTCGCACTTGCCATAAAACATAGTTCAGCGCGCTCGCAAGTAACAAACACAACGCACGCGGAATGCAAGCAAAGTGTCTCGTGCGGCCAGTCGCGCGGCAATATTGTGTGTATTCGCGCTTCTTTCACCCTCGCAAAAAACACTTTTACGTAGTACGTATTGAGCAACAGAACCTGTATCCAGAGTTTTTCATGTTGCTCTACAAATTTCTCATTGACACTTTTCTTCAAATTATAATATTTGAGAAGTTGATTAATTGATGAAGACTAATTACGTAACTAGGTGGAATGAAAAAAGCAATCTGGGTCTTTGGTTCTGTCCAGATACGTGGCATATGCATATTTTTAAATCTTCGAGCATGATAGTTGGGACGCTCCGTGTAGTGGAAGTACGTAGCAACTCTCATACTTCTGACGAAGGCGGTGCTTGGGCCAAGGTCATTCAGCGACACACATAATCACTTGAAGGGTCGCTGCCATAGACAGTGCAATCTGCCGCGGCCGAAGAGAGAGAATGAGGTGTGACCGCAATAATATCGCGTCTGAAGTAAGCCGGTCTTGGCGCTGTAAAACTGCTGCCTTGAAGCAGATCGCCTTGCTCAAATTTTAGCGCGAAAAGGAGAAAAGAGAGGGACCAGTGAATCATTATATGAGCTCTTGCAGGACGATTTGTTTTGCTTAATTGATGTACGAACCATGCAAACTCCAGGAAAAGTACTGGCAATGTCACAGCGCCGTAATGTAGTACTTTTTTTTTGATCCAAGCAGATAGGATCGGTTTTAGTACCTACAAGGTAGATGCCTCATGAAGTCATGAAAAATTTGGAGCCCGCTGAGGCTCCGCCTTTAAGAGCGAAATGGGATAGCATTAAAAGATTCCTGAGTGCTTGTCACGCTTCCCGGCAACCGCAGCTTATGTAACCGGAAAACTCTGGTGGCGAACGCTATGCACGAAACTAAGCTTTGTGGTTCTTTTTTTTTATGGTGTTCAAGGAACTGAGGGGGCCACGCAGCTCCTACGAAGACAGGGCTCCAACGGCAGCTCGAAAACTCTATCGCGTTAAATGGGGTTTGTGCTTGACTTTCCGCATAAAAGAATTATGTTTTCTCGTATATTCAAAAAAAAAAAAACAATCCGACCCAATCATGTCTGCAGGTTGTGTGTAAGTCGTTCTTTACCATTTTTCTACATATCTTACTTTGAGAAATTTAATTAGTTCAGTAACGCTTATGCACCACGCGGAGGGCCCCGCGTGGTTCGAAATTCTTTTTCCCGAAGCGACGTCCAGACACTGCATGCCGACGCCCATTTTCTGCGACACGGAGCCCTTAACGCTATCACGTTAATAGTGGCTTGACAGTGTCAGTTCTGCTCCTGCAATTGCTACCGCTGCCACACTAAGGCCTGCCAGAAAAAAAGAAAGAAAGAAAACGCACGCAGCCCCCTGGCTTAGTTTTTTGTAGGAGCAGCATCAACATACCTACAGAGCTTAGGCTTTTTTCCCCACTCTGTGTTGACATCACAATAAGAACGATGACGCCAGACATATTATAAGTGTTTCTCAGCACTTCTACTTACTATAAGTTGTTTAATTTGCTAAAATCGTGTGATATAGATTCTAAAACTTCGGAATATACGTCTTCCTATTTCTTTACCCCCATTTGCGGAAGTCCACTCCATTGAGCAAGTTTTATGGAAACCGAATTCGCGAACTTCGACTGCAGTCGACGGAAGGGAACGAAGGCAACGAATCCTCCTCCTCTCAAAGCACACACTCTGTAAGAGAGGGATAATTTGTACCCAGCGTGATGACCGTGCTTGGAACTCGCCGCCGAAACTTGACGGCGTCTTTCAGCGCCAATCAACTCTATTCAACATCAATTGCGCACGTATGGAGCGCAGAAAGAGGTCGAAATTTATTATTTTCGGGGGACTGTGCTTTGTAATAGATGCAAACGCTAGTAATCAGCTTTTCGTATGTAAAATAAGCAGGTACTCCAATCGAGACAAAAATTAGTGAATACAGCCTGTACCTTGCAATAACATGCATGAAGCACTCTCAGTTTTCTCAATTGCGCGACAATTCCGACTCTTCGGATTGACGTTTCTATATTTTTTCTGGTTTAGTTATTTTATTTTGTTAATTGCATATAATGACATGGTGATGCTTGTAGGTGCCGCGGACTACTCCTCTTCTCGGAACGGTAATTCTGCAGCGAATGATTGTTTCGTGCAATTCTATCACCTATACACACTGTGTGCGCATGTTTAAGTTTTATTTTGTTTTTAATCTTCGCGTTTATAAGTGACATTACATCGTTCACTATTTGCTTTTTCGCTTTTAATATTTTATATCATATATATGTAGCATATTTGTTTTGAGTAAGTTTAATTGTTGTTGGTTTCTGAGCCCATAGAACAGAAATACAGAGAAGTAGGAAGCACGTACTTCCGTCCTCTCCGACTTCTAGTGAAGCTAAATCGCTGTATGTGATCAAAACAATGTGAATAAATAAAAGTGCTGAGACGAGGCTATGAGAAGAAAGTAGTATTTTAGCCTTCATTTAGTACTTCATATTCGAAAACTCATTACCTACCACCTAGGTACCTTGATTGCAGTACCCCTATTCCCATATATTCTTTGAAATATTTTACATTTTTTCTTCGTCATCTTATTTTGAACTACCCGGCTCTTGGCGTCTACCCAGACTAGACATATACCACTAACTACTAGGCTCTATATTTCGCGTCTACCCTCGTCAGGACGAAGGCCAACCTGCATTATGACAGTGTAGTGGTACACAAGTATGCTTTACTCTTTACACTAGTACACTTCTAGTACACTGCAGCTTTCTTGCTGCTGCTACTGCTGCTTGTGCTGAAGATAATGATGTGCCTTCAAAACGTTGCCGATGCTCCCAATTGGGGATAGCCTAAGCCTCGGGTGGTTGAACGCAAAGATTGTGTCTTATAGGAAAATAAACTTGAAAAGGTAAAAGTGCGAATAAAAGAGTTTTGTAACTGAAAAGGGTGACGAGATGAATTAGTGGTTAAAGCTTATGAGAAATAAAAAGAAAACTTATACCAAAATTTAGAATGGAACAATTTTTGTTAACTAAGAATAGTAAGGAAAGTAGAAATTAGCATGACCTACGTTTCATTGCTCTTGCTTGAGACACTTGGTCTTTCTCGACGTATAGGCGCCAACACAGAAACAGAGATTAGTAAAAAGGCAGGGACATCACTTCTAAAGTTTGCCTACAAAACAAATGTTCCAGACAGTTTACAAAGCATAACTGTTCTTGGACAGCTGGTAAGGCGATCCCTCTTGAGTGCCGCATTCCAAGCTTAACGCTCGTGAAGACAGAAACAACAGTCACTTAAACGCGAAGAGTAAAAATAAGCGCGTAAGGCTTTTGATACAGCCCTGTGAGCGTCCATTCTTCTTGTCCACGTCTGGTGCACCGGGAATGTGGTAACAAGTTAAAACGCCAAATAACAGCTGAAAATAATCATGATCAGGCGCAGCAACTATTCATATTCCCGATTCAGCCAGCAACTGTGCATTCTTAGTGCTCTGAAATTATAATTATATCATCATAATTTTTGAGTCAGAATTAATTGCATAATGAACATCCTGTGCCAAACGGATTTATTTATTTATTTATTTATTTATTTATTTATTTATTTATTTATCGAGATGGTTGGCACATGAATTGGGCGCCGGCTATTCCATACCTCTTGAAGAGTTAGTGTTTTAAAGATAAGGCGGGATATACTCTCATGTGCTTGTTAACGTGTCAAGACATGCTGCAGATATGACATAAATGTACCTCACACGCATTTACTATACATAAGCAGCATACTTATGTACTGCATGTGTGCATGTCATGCAGTCATCTGCATACCAATATAAACAGCACAACATCACGAAAAGAAAACTCTAAATGCAACTTTGCAAGAAAATGCATGCTACAAACAAAGCATACATGCTACGACACAACAGATCAAGCAACAGCCGTACATACAAATGAAGCGTCAGTTTCTGCTCGGGAATGCTTCCTTGCATGCGCATCTAGCAGCCTCTGCTGTATAGTGGCGAAGCATTAGGTTTCGCAACGTTCTCGCAACTCCTAGGCTAAGAAACAAACAATTGAATTACGGCCAGTCTGAAGAAAATGAAAGAGAAGGCGGGACTACAAAGGATGCCGGGTAAATGTGGACAAAAGAGTAATACGAAGCACGCTCAATAGTCACAGGCAAGAGCTAAGCAATCAGGGAGGAAACGCAAAAGAGAGCCGTTTTTTTTTTTTTTTTTTTGCGTGAGTTGAACAGAAATATCGGCATGTCTGGAATACCTTTACGGCGCGAAATATCCCGAAGGCAATTCGTATGGAACCTCACGTAGCCGCTTGAACGGCAGAAGTGTCTTTCTGCAGTTCTCTCTTTCCTTTTGGCTGAGTTTCCTTTCGCGTGCTCCTCGAATTTCTGAGCTGCCGAACATAAATAGAGAAAAAAAAATTGGTCCTAAACTAAAATATAAAACACAGGAATAAAAAAAATATTCTGTTCTTTTTCGCAAAAGCACCGCGCAGCAGACGAGGACGCTACCGTCCATTACAAGCTGTAGTCAGGGACTGAACACACAAATCTTCTAAACCCTTAATTTTCCCACATAAAGGTCACGTATTCAACTATACAAGGCACCATAAGTCATAAAGTGATCTCCTTTTTCACGACCTATAGATATTCTGCTCATAGAATTTGTTTATAAAGTCTATAGAAAGCATATCAGCCCAGATCAAGTGATCTTCTATCAAGTTTCTATCAAGATCGTTTAACAAGTTTACATAGACTCTATCTATAGGCATCCCGTGCGCTTACAGGCTTGCACAACTTGCCGACTACTCTATATAAACTTCTTTGCCCACAATTAGTCTGGAGATCTACGAACCACAGACACACTGAAACTAGCCGACTTCCTAAAGACTTTTGCCTTGAGCAATTCTATACACTTCGCACTTATAAAAAAGGCAAATATATGTGAAGGCAGGGCAATTTATGTAGGTCTGTGGTACTTTACAGGCTGCCTTTAAAAATGCTTTTCGCGCACAACTAAGTCAGATCACTTTACCACACACACATTGAAGCCAACCAAAAATCAATTGACTTCACATATACAAATGTTAGTGCCGAAGGGTCTAGTTGATGCCTATAGGAAAGCTACAGACTGCTTCCATTGATATCCGCGTGAACTCTCCACTTTCTCTCCTTCTCATCATCATCATCATCATCATCATCAGCCTGGTTACGTCCACTGCAGGGCAAAGGCCTCTCCCATACTTCTCCAACTACCCTGGTCATGTCTTAATCGTTATTCAGTTCTCTCTCTCTCTCAGTACAAGGTAGCCAACCGGGCTCAGTAAACTCCCTGCCTTTCATTTAGCCTTTCTCTCTCCTCTTTCTTTCTTTCTCTCTCCCTCTCTCCTTTACTGATTTCACTCTATTTTATAAGGGTCCATCCCTGATTGCAACAGAGTGCCAGCTCTAGCTGCCCAGCAGTGCACACTTCTATCAGGACAGAACATAGCTTCGTTTTCTTCAAATAGCACGAAAATAAAGGAAATCATTGTCCGGAGCGACGATCTGTCGCTATAGTACGCGTTTTTCCGCTCGAGCTAGCTTCCACTTTCTCCTTTCAAAGCTGCCATATAGAAGAGAAACAAGACACAGAGAGTCGGCGATGGCAGGAGTGGCTCGATTTCCGGGCTATGTTATGGTCAGACAATGTCCGTTCGAAACTTGAAGAAACTATTCCGCGTAAGAACGGAATGTTTTACTTCTAATTCCTTTCGTACCCGCTTCGGTCGACCGGTCAAGGCTCTCGGCACGCGCTTTCTTTGACGTCAATGACATCACCTTCGTCTGCGGCGAATCCTTTAACGCCGCTCGGCGCGCTTTGAGTCACGGGCGTTGGGCAATGTTCTTCCGCCCTCTGTGCGTTTATAAGACGCTTCTGTTATTGTTAAGCGTCCCCCTGATTCTCACGTCGCTCCATCCGTTCCGCAACTTGGGCATCGGGCACCGTAATTTCCTGTCTCAAATGAGCTGTCGGTGTCTGGCAACGCTAACGAGGCCGAGAAAGTCGCCGGCCGTCTGCCTTTCTTGTCGTCTCCTGCGAGATCTACAACTGCGCAGCAGTGCCGCAAGGTGGCGATCGCGGAGGCAGCTTAGGATCCGCCGAAACGAGACGGCTGTTGGCAACTCGCTGAGGCCCCTATAAACTCAAAGGACACGCATTGACCTCTCGTTAACTGAACCACTTGCCTGCATGGACTTTCTGTAAAAAAGAAAGTTTTGCGGTTTAACGTATACCGAAGCTGGAGACTCGGCTATCAAAGCAGCCATTGCGTAGGAGCTCCGGACTGCATTGGTGAGCCAGCGCTCTGTAGCGCTCGCCCAAAGTAAACCGCACGGGCGTTTCTGCATTCCCATCTATAGGGAGCCTGACATCCACGTATAGTCTGTAGGAACAGTGTACGTATATTTAAGATTCGAAAACTTGAACAGGTATTGACTTCTTTTATTGCAGTTATATGGACACTCAAGGCGAATATTCGCCGTGGCTAACAACGTGACCTTCCTTATAAAGTCCAAGTGCGATAATATCGCGGCCCGCGCGGCGTGTGCTTTGGGTGACAGAAAAAGTTTGCGAGGAGGAGGAGGAAAAAATTTATATATAGGCAACACTAAAGCCCAGTAATGCAGAGCGCTTGCTCCGCTAAGGCCCGTTGTTGATCCGCCGAGTACGAGTGAAGCGAAGCACTGCAGGAAGGAGGGGAAGGGGAAGGAAAATAAGGAGAGGTAATGTCAGTGTTAATGAGTACGGAATGTGTTCTGCATATGCCCTTATCTCTGGACAGTTGGGGCAGTGATATGTGCTACGCCAACCGAAGTTGTAGAGCATTAGAGGCGTGAGAACAGCGTTCGTTTGAACTTTGTAAAGGACATGTGTTTGTTCCGTGTTGAGTGAAGGATGAGGTTTAGGCTTGCGAGGCTTAGCCGAGAAGGATGGTGGCTTGATGCGCACCGGCTTTCCTCGCGCTCAATGCCGGGGGTAACGTGATCAAGACCGCGCCAGGGGAGGAGCGCGTCTCCTCCTCTAGTCCGGCCGTGGCTGCACGTGGCTGTCCGCGCGGCTGAGCACATAAGCGGTCCGCGCTCAGTGTCTTTGCGTTAATTCGCGGCGGACGCAAAGTCTAAGCGTGAACCAAGATCGCCGGTGGCGTCGTGTGAGCTGTTTTCCTACCGCACTTAGCGTTTAATGCCACGTAATCTAAGTTTTGGACCCGCGGTGAAGCAAGCGGCAGCACGAATCACTGGCTCCACGCTGTGCTCGCGGTCACCGAGTGAGATCTGCTCATGTTTGTCTGTGCGCGCATTGTACCACGCTTGGTACTTTAATTAGTAAGCGAATATTTAATGAAATTTATATAGCCGATCAAACTACGAGCCTTAGACGTCGTGTAATTTTTCAATACGCGTAGGTTGCTGTCGTTCTGAATGCTTGGCTATCGGCCGAAAGAGCAGCCTTATTCAGATCCACAAAGTGAACTTGTTGTAAGGGACGCGAAGAGCTCGCCTAACGAAAGCTCTGGTTCGCCAAGGCCAGCTGTAGAACGTTCGCAACACTGCACCGTTTCAGCAAGACAGGCCACGCGCACCTTCTTCGTCGTCGTCATCGTCTAATTTGGCGAAGCACGCAAACAATCGTTTCGCGAGACTCAGTGCCCTGCCTGCTTATACCTCCGCGTGTGCACTGCCTGAAGCGTGTTTCGTGTGGGCTAACCGCGATCAATAACGGCAGCCTAATCCCGAAAACGTGTCCCGCTCTGCCAGGCTCTGTCGCACGCAGTGTTCGCCGCACACGGTAATGGTAGGAGTGTGCGCATGTCCGTTTCTGGGCCTGAATGCACGTCCCGGCACTCAGCATAACAGCCAATCAACGAATGGCAGAAATATGCATAAATACTCTCTGATCATTGTACGAGCACGCT